>NC_138292.1:79285000-79342500 GCF_965601325.2 Salmo salar | reverse complement strand
TCTGTCTGTCTGTCTGTCTGTCTGTCTGTCTGTCTGTCTGTCTGTCTGTCTGTCTGTCTACTGTTCTAGTCCATTCACTAACAACTGTCTGTCTGTCTGTCTGTCTGTCTGTCTGTCTGTCTGTCTGTCTGTCTGTCTGTCTGTCTGTCTGTCTGTCTGTCTGTCTGTCTGTCTGTCTGTCTGTCTGTCTGTCTGTCTGCTGTTCTAGTCCATTCACTAACAACTGACATGGTGCTGACAGACCTAACTAATAGAAGGGATTTGGTTTGGAATCAGCTGACTGGTGGAATGAACCTGGATTTACAGGTGAACTATCAAAACTGGGGGCTCAAAGCATTAGAGTGGAATCCGAGGAATGTTGGAGATAGCGGTGTTACCGTTTCAGTGAGGAAGGGAAGGGGAGAGAAGTCAGGAAACGTGTGAGGACTTATCAGAAACACACACAGTGAAAAGAGGGAGGCACGGGAGAGAGCTACTCCCTCGCGTTGCAAGTTAGTCTGGTTGTGTGTGTGCGTGCGTGGTGTGAACTTTGGATCTCTGCTTGCGGCAACTGGCCCGAAAAAAAATGTCCGTCCCAATTTGAGAGACTTTTGCGATGACTCGAGATCTCGCAGGTAAGCGTGGTCAAGATTATTTGTAAAAAATGTTTGTAGGCTAAAGTTATCTACATGTAATTCTGTGGCTTTTGG
Source organism: Salmo salar (assembly GCF_965601325.2). NCBI lineage: Eukaryota > Metazoa > Chordata > Actinopteri > Salmoniformes > Salmonidae > Salmo > Salmo salar. Next base: position 79,341,811 of record NC_138292.1, on the reverse strand, counting down.
AGTAATGGACCTTTCGTTTCTTGTTGCAGCTGAATGCTTGTGATTGGTAGTGTTGTGACAGGCTAGAACCAGATGTTGAACAACTGATTTTTCTATAATAATATAATCGTTGTTTATTGGAAACGGATGACAGGACAAACAATAGGCCTAGCCATAGGTTATTAAACTGGAACAGTCGAGACTAATGGAAGCTACACATACAGGTAGACTATTACTCACCTGTACTTTAGCAAATCCGTTGTCATTGCGACAGGACATAATTAAACATATTTCCTCTTACAGGACAGATGTTTTGTAATGGCTCACACTCATTTCCGTTAAATAATAGAGGGTTTGCGACATCGGGGCTGCCCGGGTAGAAAGCCGAAAGCTAGACTAGTGTAGCCAAAAGACGGGACAACGCCCCTCCTCGGACCGACTGGCCCACGGTAGGCCTAATGCCTGGGCTAACTCTCACCCGCTGTTATTCAATCATCTATACTAGTTCGATAGAATTTGAGTGGTTCCTCCGTCATCAGCTTTTTACCGAACCAGGGGCGGAGAGGAGACTTAAAAAAAACACATCTACTGCTGAGGGAATTATTTAAACTGATTCTAGATATGTGTTTAAAAGTCCAAGTGGAACATCAGGAAGACGTTAATACGCATCCCCACGGCAACCACACCCCCCCTGTCCATTCCAATGGTCCCTAACACACAGGCCGGTAATGTCTTGTGCGTCCGGTTGGGATGCAGCAGAACGGTCAGGCTGCAGGCAGGCACTTCACCGGGATGTTGGAACTGGAAGGAAACGGGAAATGGCTATTAAAAGACGGAACGACAGAATCTCCTCTTTGCACAGTGAACTCACATAGCCTAGTTAACCTTGGGCCAGTTAACCTTGGGCAGCGGCCTCCATCCTGTGTGCTCTCCCGAGGGCGTCACTGACAGGGATCTCTCTCAATCCTGCAGCGCAGTGATCTAAGGCACTGCGTCACTACAGTCCCTGGTTCGATTCCAGACTGTATCACATCCGGCCGTGATTGGGAGTCCCCATAGGGCAGCGCACAATTGGCCCAGCGCCACCCGGGTTTGACCGGGGTAGGCCGTCATTGTAAATACGAATTTGTTCTTATTTGTTGACTTGCCTCAGCTGGTCCGAACACTATTGACTTGCTTCCTGCTTTGACGTTCTGATTTTCTCCTCCAAAACCGCAACCTATAACGGCACCGCCTCGCAGATATCAAATCAACAAGTCAACAACCTTTGACAGATCTTATCACACATGAATCCGGTTTGATTGATGATGTATAATGGAACTTAACGGGCGTGGCGAGTGGGAGGGAGCAGGTTGACACTTGGTGAGAGAAGGGTGCAATTGCAGCCTGCAATTTGGGGCGTTCCTGCATGTGGTCATTCCTGCATGTGCAGGAATCCCTCTTTCTACTTCTATTGGTCCATTTTGAAGCTAGGACAGGCGGGAGGCAGGGCGCTTCAGTACAGTAGGTGGAGTTGGGTAGCAGCTGCAGATAAACACCACAGAAGAAGGGGCGGGGGGGACAACGGTGGCTAGCTAGAATGTCCTTTGTTCCAGCCTGTCTGGCACTGTTTTCCAACAGTTCTGTTAACGACGGCGAGGGCAGAAGAAACTCATATAATAATATATTTCCCTTTGGAAGAGTCACAAACATGAAGATATCGTGCTCTAAGGGGGGTTGGGGGGTGTTCATGCAGGAACCCATGGGATGCTTGAGGGGAGGGCGCGGTCATACAGGAACCAATAGGATGCTTGAGGGGAGGGGGCGGTCATACAGGAACCAATAGGATGCTTGAGGGGAGGGGGCGGTCATACAGGAACCAATAGGATGCTTGAGGGGAGGGGGCGGTCATACAGGAACCAATAGGATGCTTGAGGGGAAGGGGCGGTCATACAGGAACCAATAGGATGTTTGAGGGGAGGGGGCGGTCATACAGGAACCAATAGGATGCTTGAGGGGAGGGGGGGTCATACAGGAACCAATGGGATGCTTGAGGGGAGGGGCGTTCATGCAGGAACCAATAGGATACTTGAGGGGAGGGGGCGGTCATACAGGAACCAAGGCGATGCTTGAGGGGAGGGGCGTTTATGAAGGAACCAATAGGATGCTTGAGGGGAGGGGGCGGTCATACAGGAACCGATGGGATCCTCGAGGGGGCGTGTTCATGAAGAAACCAATGGGATGCTCGAGGGGGTGTGTTCATGAAGAAACCAATGGGATGCTCGAGGGGGCGTGTTCATGAAGAAACCAATGGGATGCTCGAGGGGGGGCAGGCCTGGGTCCGGGGGTGTGCATGAAGAAACCAATGGGATGCTCGAGGGGGTGTGTTCATGAAGAAACCAATGGGATGCTCGGTGGGAGGGGGCATTCCTGCAGATGCAGTAATGTCCAAATGCAAGAATGCCCTGAACTGTTGGCTGCAGTTGTACTCTTTTGCTTGGCGAGGGGAGCTATGCCAGTGTGTGTTAAAAGACAAGCCAGCCTCTGACTCTGCCAGGAACAGAAGAGAGGGAAACAATAGCCTAGACTACCTGCTGTTTAATGGTGTTTGGGAGGACTGGGCCTTGTTATAGTGTGTAGAACAGGCAGAGACCTCTGGCCTGTTGTTGTTTAGGAACATCATCTCAGAGGTTGCTGTTGTTTTTGTGCAGCTTCTTGCGCTCAAAGTATACTTTTAATAGGATTTAACAATATGAGAGAGAGAGACAGACACAGAGGAGCATTAGACAGACAGACAGACAGACAGACAGACAGACAGACAGACAGACAGACAGACAGACAGACAGACAGACAGACAGACAGACAGACAGACAGACAGAGATGAGTATGAGAGAGATAGACAGAAACAGAGACAGACAAACAGAGAGAGAGAGGAGTATGAGAGAGACAGACAGACAGAGGAGTGTGAGAGAGACAGACAGACAGAGGAGTGTGAGAGAGACAGACAGACAGAGGAGTATGAGAGAGACAGACAGACAGACAGACAGACAGAGGAGTATGAGAGAGACAGACAGACAGAGGAATATGAGAGAGACAGACAGACAGACAGACAGACAGACAGACAGACAGACAGACAGACAGACAGACAGACAGACAGACAGACAGACAGACAGACAGACAGACAGACAGACAGACAGACAGACAGAGGAGTATGAGAGAGACAGACAGACAGAGGAGTATGAGACAGACAGACAGACAGACAGACAGACAGACAGACAGACAGACAGACAGACAGACAGACAGGACAGACAGACAGACAGACAGAGGAGTATGAGAGAGAGAGACAGACAGACAAAGGAGTATGAGAGAGAGAGAGACAGACAGAGGAGTATGAGAGAGAGAGAGACAGACAGACAGAGGAGTATGAGAGAGAGAGACAGGCAGACAGACAGAGGAGTGTGAGAGAGACAGACAGACAGAGGAGTATGAGAGAGACAGACAGACAGACAGACAGACAGACAGACAGACAGACAGACAGACAGACAGACAGACAGATAGACAGACAGACAGACAGACAGAGGAGTATGAGAGAGACAGACAGACAGACAGACAGACAGAGGAGTATGAGAGAGACAGACAGACAGACAGACAGAGGAGTATGAGAGAGACAGACAGACAGAGGAGTATGAGAGAGACAGACAGACAGACAGACAGACAGACAGACAGACAGACAGACAGACAGACAGACAGACAGACAGACAGACAGACAGACAGACAGACAGACAGACAGACAGACAGACAGACAGACAGAGGAGTATGAGAGAGAGAGACAGAGAGAGAGAGGAGCATGAGAGAGACAGACAGAGAGAGAGAGGAGTATGAGAGAGACAGACAGAGAGAGAGAGAGGAGTATGAGAGAGACAGACAGAGAGAGAGGGAGTATGAGAGAGACAGACAGACAGACAGACAGACGAGACAGACAGACAGACAGACAGACAGACAGACAGACAGACAGACAGACAGACAGACAGACAGACAGACAGACAGAGGAGTATGAGAGAGAGAGACAGACAGAGGAGTATGAGATAGACAGACAGAGGAGTATGAGAGAGACAGAGAAAGTCCACATTAGCAAATGTGTTATTTTTGTCTTTCAGTAAGAGGAGGAGTGTCACTGCATACCTGAGTCAGCTGAAGGTAAGCTCACACACACAGGGCCGGCTCCAGGCAGCGACGTAAGTGGTCGTTTAGGGCCCCCGACTCAATTAGCCATATCAGCAAAAACTAAATGTATTGGTAAGTTAGCCCCTAGCCAGTTATCTAAAATTGTAGTAATCATGGCCGAATACTGACCGGGCACATGGCTGTGGCCCTTACCTCCAGGGGCACCCCATTTGATTTTGTTATTGATGAGTAGAATTGCATGAAATTTGTTAGAAAATTGCTAAACGTTCTCTCCGCTCCATGGCAAAATGTGTAGAACTCCAGAAGACTTGCTTTAAAAGTACAACATTTTAGAATTGCAGGATATTACCTTTAAAACATTTCTCTCCAACGTCAAGAAGGGGGGGCACAAAAAATGTGCCCGCTTGGTAGGGTGGGGCCCCCCAACCAAATCTCGCTCAGGGCCCCCAAAAGGCTACGGCCGGCCCTGCACACACACAGACATACATGCTGAAACACTCAAGCCTGTGGGTGTTTTTTCTGTAAAGTTTCAGTTAGCCCAATGTTTTTCAAGAATGTAATACCGTTTCTTTAACGTTGCGGTAAGGTTAGTCCAAGGTTATTCTTGTTGTAGGTGTGTGTGGGGGTTGCAGGGAGATGCATGTCTGTTTAAGGTTGTTGTAACGTTGTTGTATTGTTGTGCAGGTGTTTGGAGGTCGCAGGGGGGATGGATTTTAGTCTAAGGTTGTTGTTGTAACGTTGTTGTAATGTTGTATAGGTGTTTGGAGGTAGCAGGGAGATGGACTCTCTGAAGAAGGAGTTGGAGGAGGAACTGAAGCTACCTGCTGATGACCTGAGGAGTCACGCCTGGTACCATGGACCCATAGGCAGAGAGGTACACACACACACACGCCTGGTACCATGGACCCATAGGCAGAGAGGCACACACACACCTGGTACCATGGACCCATAGGCAGAGAGGTACACACACACACACACGCCTGGTACCATGGACCCATAGGCAGAGAGGTACACACACACACACGCCTGGTACCATGGACCCATAGGCAGAGAGGCACACACACACCTGGTACCATGGACCCATAGGCAGAGAGGTACACACACACACACGCCTGGTACCATGGACCCATAGGCAGAGAGGCACACACAGTACCTGGTACCATGGACCCATAGGCAGAGAGGTACACACACACACACGCCTGGTACCATGGACCCATAGGCAGAGAGGTACACACACACACACGCCTGGTACCATGGACCCATAGGCAGAGAGGCACACACACACCTGGTACCATGGACCCATAGGCAGAGAGGTACACACACACACACACACACACCTGGTACCATGGACCCATAGGCAGAGAGGTACACACACACCTGGTACCATGAACCTATACACAGAGAGAGGTACACACACCTGGTACCATGAACCTATACACAGAGAGAGGTACACACACCTGGTACCATGGACCCATAGGCAGAGAGGTACACACACACACACCTGGTACCATGGACCCATAGGCAGAGAGGTACACACACACACACGCCTGGTACCATAGACCCATAGGCAGAGAGGTACAGACACACACGCCTGGTACCATGGACCCATAGGCAGAGAGGTACACACACCTGGTACCATGGACCCATAGGCAGAGAGAGGTACAAAACACCTGGTACCATGAACCTATACACAGAGAGAGGTACACACACCTGGCACCATGGACCTATAGATAGAGATGTACACTCTCTCTCTCTCTCTCTCTCTCTCTCTCTAGGGGGCAGAGGCTCTGCTGGAGAGAGATGGTGACTTCCTGGTTCGTGACACAGCCTCCTCCCCCGGTGACTATGTCCTGAGTAGCTATTGGAAGGACGAGCCCTTGCACTACAAGATCATTAGGGTGGTCCTTCGGCCCAAGAAGGTGTGTGTTTGTGTGTGTGCTATTCTGTTTCAATTTGGAGGGGACTGGTTTGACGTGTGTACGCGAGTCCGTGTGTGTGTTATAATTATGTGTGTCCTCCAGGGTTACTCCCGTGAGCTGTTCCAGTTTGAAGGGGATCGTTTCGACAACATTCCCGCCCTGGTGCGTTTCCACGTGGGTGGACGTCATCCTGTCTCCCAGGCCTCTGGCGCCGTGATCTATCACCCAATCACACGCTCCCTGCCTATACGTGTCATCAGTGAGCGCCAGGCAGAGCGGACCGGTAAGAACCCACAGACAACGTGGATAGAACACACTGTCACAGTTTGGGTTGAAATATTTGTTTTATTCCATTGAGGTGCAGGAAAAGTAGAGGAGTTTACCAGTCAGAAAGGCAGTGGGTTGTGTTCCAATCTAAACTGTACATGTCTGCAGGGGTCCGGCCACTAACCGCTGGACCACACTCTGTCACTCTGTCACTCTGTCACTCTGTCAGTCTGTCACTCTGTCACTCTGTCACTCTGTCAGTCTGTCACTCTGTCACTCTGTCACTCTGTCACTCTGTCACTCTGTCAGTCTGTCACTCTGTCACTCTGTCACTCTGTCACTCTGTCAGTCTGTCACTCTGTCAGTCTGTCACTCTGTCAGTCTGTCAGTCTGTCACTCTGTCAGTCTGTCACTCTGTCACTCTGTCAGTCTGTCAGTCTGTCAAAACATTGGTTATGAATGAATGAACTGCCCCAGAACCACACGTGGTGTGGAGGTACATGAATAAGTGTTGTGTTCTGGAGGCTTGTGTCTCACCTACTGTTAATGTTATTTTCTTCCCTCCTCTAGACAGCAACAGATCCAGCAACAGATCCAGCAACAGCGCCCTCGACAGGGTGGGGGTGGAATCACAGCCAGACCGCAGCAAGAGACTCAGCTTCAACTCATCACACATGGACACGCTACACGTCACTAACACACTGCCCAGGTGGCTTTACACACACACACACACACACACACACACACACACACACACACACACACACACACACACACACACACACACACACACATACACATACACATACACATACACATACACACACACACACAGAAAAGTACACACTCAAAGATACTGTTTTGTGTTGTGTTTGGTATAGTTAGTGTTTGTGTGTGTGTATTGTTTATGTGTGTGTGTATATTGTTATGTGTGTGTGTGTGTGTGTGTGTGTGTGTGTGTGTGTGTGTGTGTGTGTGTGTGTGTGTGTGTGTGTGTGTGTGTGTGTGTGTGTGTGTGTGTGTGTGTGTGTGTGTGTGTTTCTCAGGAGTGGGAGTCAGCCAGCCAACCTGGAGAATCTGGGCAGAAGACCCTCGATCCAATCAGCACAGTCCGAAAGCAACCTACGCTCAGGTAATACACACACACTTGTACATTCCCACCTCTGCTCAGGTAACACACACACACTTGTACATTCCCACCTCTGCTCAGGTAACACACACACACTTGTACATTCCCACCTCTGCTCAGGTAACACACACACACTCGTACATTCCCACCTCTGCTCAGGTAACACACACACACTCGTACATTCCCACCTCTGCTCAGGTAACACACACACCTCTCTCCTCTCCCTCCAGGTGCGCCTCATAGCTGTCAATCAGAGGCTGTAGGCCCCGCCCCCATTTCCCCAGTGTTCCGAACGGGTAGCGAACCCCTGATCAGCCCTTCAGCCCTCAGACACACCCGGCCCTCACACCCAGGTAACACACACCCGGCCCTCACACCCAGGTAACACACACCCGGCCCTCACACCCAGGTAACACACACACGGCCCTCACACCCAGGTAACACACACCCGGCCCTCACACCCAGGTAACACACACCCGGCCCTCACACCCAGGTAACACACACACGGCCCTCACACCCAGGTAACACACACACGGCCCTCACACCCAGGTAACACACACACGGCCCTCACACCCAGGTAACACACACCCGGCCCTCACACCCAGGTAACACACACACGGCCCTCACACCCAGGTAACACACCACACACACCCAGGTAACACACCACACACACCCAGGTAACACACCACACACACACCCAGGTAACACACCACACACACACACACACACACACACACACACACACACACACACACACACACACACACACACACACACACACACACACACACACACACACACACACACACACACACACACACACACACACCCAGGTAACACACCACACACACACACACACACACACACACACACACACACACACACACACACACACACACACACACACACACACACACACACACACACACACACACCCAGGTAACACACCACACACACCCAGGTAACACACCACACACACACACACACACACACACACACACACACACACACACACACACACACACACACACACACACACACACACACACACACACACACACACACAGGTAACAGACCACACACACACCCAGGTAACACGCCACACACACACCCAGGTAACACACACGCGGCCCTCACACCCAGGTAACACACCACACACACCCAGGTAACACACCACACACACCCAGGTAACACACCACACACACACACACCCAGGTAACACACCACACACACACACACACACCCAGGTAACACACCACACACACCCAGGTAACACACCACACACACACCCAGGTAACACACCACACACACACACACACACCCAGGTAACACACCACACACACCCAGGTAACACACCACACACACACACACACACACACACACACACACACACACACACACACACACACACACACACACACAGGTAACAGACCACACACACACACAGGTAACAGACCACACACACACCCAGGTAACATGCCACACACACACCCAGGTAACACACCACACACACACCCAGGTAACACACCACACACACACCCAGGTAACACACCACACACACACACACACCCAAGTAACACACCACACACACACACACCCAGGTAACACACCACACACACACACACCCAGGTAACACACCACACACACACACCCAGGTAACACACCACACACACAACCAGGTAACACACCACACACACACACACACAACCAGGTAACACACCACACACACACCCAGGTAACATACCACACACCACACACACACCCAGGTAACACACCACACACACACACACACCCAGGTAACGCACCACACACACACACACACACACCAGGTAACACACCACACACACACACAGGTAACACACCACACACACACCCAGGTAACACACCACACACACCTAGGTAACACACCACACACACACACACAGATAACACACCACACACACACACCACACACACACACACACCCAGGTAACACACCACACACACACACACACCCAGGTAACGCACCACACACACCCAGGTAACGCACCACACACACACACCCAGGTAACAAACCACACACACACCACACACACACACACACACACCCAGGTAACACACCACACACACACACACACCCAGGTAACGCACCACACACACACCACACACACACACACACACACACCCCAGGTAACACACCACACACACACACACCCAGGTGAAACACCCGTTCTGTAACCCCTCCTGTGGTCCCCAGGTGGAGGTGTGACGCTGCGAGGTTCTGACGGACAGCTGCACCCCCGAGCCCCGCCCAAACCCTTCAGAGTGTCCACCTTCTTCCCCGGGACTCCTCCCAACCGTCACCGTGACGACCCCTATGACGAGCTGGTCATCCAGGTGCCTGAATCAAAGTAAGAAGAAACCATTTGGGTCTTACGGCGTTTCCCAAACTTGGGGTCGTTTCCCAAACTAGGGGTCGTTTCCCAAACTAGGGGCCGCAACTGATGAAACTATCAAATAAAATGTAAAAAAAAAAACATGCTTGGTTCATAGAACCGGGGTTACATCAGTAACCTCTGGTAGCCTCTAGATGTGGTTGTAATGAACAGTTAGTGGATTCGGCTATTTCAGCCACACCTGTTACTGACAATCACACAGCCATGCGATCTCCATAGACAAACATTGGCAGTAGAATGGCTTTGCTGAAGAGCTCAGTGACTTTCAACGTGGCACTGTCATAGGATGCCACCTTTCCAACAAGTCAGTTTGTCTAATTTCTGCCTTGCTTGAGCTGCCCTGGTCAACTGTAAGTGCTGTTATTGTGAAGGAGCAACAACGGCTCAGCCTTGAAGTGGTAGACCGCTGAGTGTTGAAACGCGTAGCTTGTAAAAATCGTCTGTCCTCGGTTGCAAGACTCACTATCGAGTTCCAAACTGTCTCTGGAAGCAGCGTCAGCACATGAACTGTTCGTCGGGAGCTTCATGAAATGGGTTTTCATGGGCGGGCAGTCGCACACAAGCCTAAGATCACCATGTGCAAGGCCAAGCGTCGGCTGGAGTGGTGTAAAACTCGCTGCCATTGGACTCTGGAGCAGTGGAAATGCGTTCTCTGGAATGATGAATCACGTTTCACCATCTGGCAGTCCGATGGACGAATCTGGGTTTGGCGGATGCCAGGAGAACTCTACCTGCCCCAATGCATAGTGCCAACTGTAAAGTTTGGTGGAGGAGGAATAATGGTCTGGGGCTGTTTTTCATGGTTCGGGTTAGGCCCCTTAGTTCCAGTGAAGGGAAATCTTAACGCTACATTATACAATGAAATTCTAGACAATTCTGTGCTTCCAACTTTGTGGCAACAGTTTGGGAAAGGCCCTTTCTTGTTTCAGCATGAAAATGCCCCCGTGCACAAAGCGAGGTCCATACAGAAATGGTTTGTCGAGATCGGTGTGGAATAACTTGACTGGACGACACAGAGCCCTGACCTCAACCCCATCGAACACCTTTGGGATGAATTGGAACGCAGACTGCGAGCCAGGCCTAATCACCCAACATCAGTGCCTGACCTCACTAATTCTCGTGGCTGAATGGAAGCAAATCCCCGCAGCAATGTTCCAACATCTAGTGGAAAGCCTACCCAGAAGAGTGGAGGCTGTTATAGCAGCAAAGGGGGGACCAACTCCATATTAATGACCATGGTTTTGGAATGAGATACTCGACAAGCAGGTGTCCAATACTTTTGGTTATGTTGTGTGTGTGTGTGTGTGTGTGTGTGTGTGTGTGTGGTGTGTATATATGTATATATGTGTGTTATTGTGTGTTTCCTGTCAGAAAGCGTGGCCACGTGGACAGGCTGCGTGCGGAGGAGAAGTGGCAGAGCAGAGCCCGTCTCACTGAGACATCCTTCAGCTTCCTGGAGGCACAGGAAAGCGGGGAGTTGCCTCGGTTACCAATTGACGGACAGGTCCAGGAGGAAGAGGAGGATTCACACTTTCAGAGGCCGCAGGTTTGTTGTTGTTGGGTGTTTATTTAATTTGATTTACAATAAACAGCATTGTGATGTAGGTGATTCTATTAGATGTTTATTGAACAACATTGTGATGTAGGTGATTCTATTAGATGTTTATTGAATAACATTGTGATGTAGGTGATTCTATTAGATGTTTATTGAATAACATTGTGATGTAGGTGATTCTATTAGATATTTATTGAACAACATTGTGATGTAGGTGATTCTATTAGATGTTTATTGAACAACATTGTGATGTAGGTGATTCTATTAGATGTTTATTGAATAACATTGTGATGTAGGTGATTCTATTAAATGTTTATTGAATAACATTGTGATGTAGGTGATTCTATTAGATGTTTATTGAACAACATTGTGATGTAGGTGATTCTATTAGATGTTTATTGAATAACATTGTGATGTAGGTGATTCTATTAGATGTTTATTGAACAACATTGTGATGTAGGTGATTCTATTAGATGTTTATTGAACAACATTGTGATGTAGGTGATTCTATTAGATGTTTATTGAACAACATTGTGATGTAGGTGATTCTATTAGATGTTTATTGAATAACATTGTGATGTAGGTGATTCTATTAGATGTTTATTGAATAACATTGTGATGTAGGTGATTCTATTAGATGTTTATTGAACAACATTGTGATGTAGGTGATTCTATTAGATGTTTATTGAATAACATTGTGATGTAGGTGATTCTATTAGATGTTTATTGAACAACATTGTGATGTAGGTGATTCTATTAGATGTTTATTGAACAACATTGTGATGTAGGTGATTCTATTAGATGTTTATTGAACAGCATTGTGATGTAGGTGATTCTATTAGATGTTTATTGAACAACATTGTGATGTAGGTGATTCTATTAGATGTTTATTGAATAACATTGTGATGTAGGTGATTCTATTAGATGTTTATTGAATAACATTGTGATGTAGGTGATTCTATTAGATGTTTATTGAACAACATTGTGATGTAGGTGATTCTATTAGATGTTTATTGAACAACATTGTGATGTAGGTGATTCTATTAGATGTTTATTGAATAACATTGTGATGTAGGTGATTCTATTAAATGTTTATTGAATAACATTGTGATGTAGGTGATTCTATTAGATGTTTATTGAACAACATTGTGATGTAGGTGATTCTATTAGATGTTTATTGAATAACATTGTGATGTAGGTGATTCTATTAGATGTTTATTGAACAACATTGTGATGTAGGTGATTCTATTAGATGTTTATTGAACAACATTGTGATGTAGGTGATTCTATTAGATGTTTATTGAACAACATTGTGATGTAGGTGATTCTATTAGATGTTTATTGAATAACATTGTGATGTAGGTGATTCTATTAGATGTTTATTGAATAACATTGTGATGTAGGTGATTCTATTAGATGTTTATTGAACAACATTGTGATGTAGGTGATTCTATTAGATGTTTATTGAATAACATTGTGATGTAGGTGATTCTATTAGATGTTTATTGAACAACATTGTGATGTAGGTGATTCTATTAGATGTTTATTGAACAACATTGTGATGTAGGTGATTCTATTAGATGTTTATTGAACAACATTGTGATGTAGGTGATTCTATTAGATGTTTATTGAACAACATTGTGATGTAGGTGATTCTATTAGATGTTTATTGAACAACATTGTGATGTAGGTGATTCTATTAGATGTTTATTGAATAACATTGTGATGTAGGTGATTCTATTAGATGTTTATTGAACAACATTGTGATGTAGGTGATTCTATTAGATGTTTATTGAACAACATTGTGATGTAGGTGATTCTATTAGATGTTTATTGAACAACATTGTGATGTAGGTGATTCTATTAGATGTTTATTGAACAACATTGTGATGTAGGTGATTCTATTAGATGTTTATTGAATAACATTGGGATGTTGTTGATGTTTTGTAGCTCAGTTTGACTACACGTCAGTGAATAACAGACTATGAACTCGTAATGTAGTGTAATGTAACGTAATGTAGTGTAGTGTAATGTAATGTAATGTAGTGTAGTGTAATGTAATATAGTGTAGTGTAATGTAATCCTCCTACAACACAATAACAAACCTAATGTAGGAGTTATACAGAGATGTTACTACCAGGCTGTTACCAGGTGGAGACGTGTTTCAGACTGGACCAGTTTGAGAAGTGACATGTTATTAACATGTTACCAGGTGGAGTCGCGTTTCAGACTGGACCAGTTTGAGAAGTGACATGTTATTAACATGTTATCAGTATTCTAATAACATGTTACCAGGTGGAGATGTGTTTCAGACTGGACCAGTTTGAGAAGTGACATGTTATTAACATGTTACCAGGTGGAGACGTGTTTCAGACTGGACCAGTTTGAGAAGTGACATGTTATTAACATGTTACCAGGTGGAGACGTGTTTCAGACTGGACCAGTTTGAGAAGTGACATGTTATTAACATGTTACCAGGTGGAGACGGTGTCGTGTTTCAGACTGGACCAGTTTGAGAAGTGACATGTTATTAACATGTTACCAGGTGGAGACGTGTTTCAGACTGGACCAGTTTGAGAAGTGACATGTTATTAACATGTTATCAGTATACTAATAACATGTTACCAGGTGGAGACGTGTTTCAGACTGGACCAGTTTGAGAAGTGACATGTTATTAACATGTTATCAGTATACTAATAACATGTTACCAGGTGGAGACGTGTTTCAGACTGGACCAGTTTGAGAAGTGACATGTTATTAACATGTTATCAGTATACTAATAACATGTTACCAGGTGGAGACGTGTTTCAGACTGGACCAGTTTGAGAAGTGACATGTTATTAACATGTTATCTGTATACTAATAACATGTTACCAGGTGGAGACGGTGTCGTGTTTCAGACTGGACCAGTTTGAGAAGTGACATGTTATTAACATGTTACCAGGTGGAGACGTGTTTCAGACTGGACCAGTTTGAGAAGTGACATGTTATTAACATGTTACCAGGTGGAGACGTGTTTCAGACTGGACCAGTTTGAGAAGTGACATGTTATTAACATGTTACCAGGTGGAGACGTGTTTCAGACTGGACCAGTTTGAGAAGTGACATGTTATTAACATGTTACCAGGTGGAGACGTGTTTCAGACTGGACCAGTTTGAGAAGTGACATGTTATTAACATGTTACCAGGTGGAGACGGTGTCGTGTTTCAGACTGGACCAGTTTGAGAAGTGACATGTTATTAACATGTTACCAGGTGGAGACGTGTTTCAGACTGGACCAGTTTGAGAAGTGACATGTTATTAACATGTTATCAGTATACTAATAACATGTTACCAGGTGGAGACGTGTTTCAGACTGGACCAGTTTGAGAAGTGACATGTTATTAACATGTTATCAGTATACTAATAACATGTTACCAGGTGGAGACGTGTTTCAGACTGGACCAGTTTGAGAAGTGACATGTTATTAACATGTTATCAGTATACTAATAACATGTTACCAGGTGGAGACGTGTTTCAGACTGGACCAGTTTGAGAAGTGACATGTTATTAACATGTTATCTGTATACTAATAACATGTTACCAGGTGGAGACGGTGTCGTGTTTCAGACTGGACCAGTTTGAGAAGTGACATGTTATTAACATGTTACCAGGTGGAGACGTGTTTCAGACTGGACCAGTTTGAGAAGTGACATGTTATTAACATGTTACCAGGTGGAGACGTGTTTCAGACTGGACCAGTTTGAGAAGTGACATGTTATTAACATGTTACCAGGTGGAGACGTGTTTCAGACTGGACCAGTTTGAGAAGTGACATGTTATTAACATGTTACCAGGTGGAGACGTGTTTCAGACTGGACCAGTTTGAGAAGTGACATGTTATTAACATGTTACCAGGTGGAGACGGTGTCGTGTTTCAGACTGGACCAGTTTGAGAAGTGACATGTTATTAACATGTTACCAGGTGGAGACGTGTTTCAGACTGGACCAGTTTGAGAAGTGACATGTTATTAACATGTTACCAGGTGGAGACGGTGTCGTGTTTCAGACTGGACCAGTTTGAGAAGTGACATGTTATTAACATGTTACCAGGTGGAGACGTGTTTCAGACTGGACCAGTTTGAGAAGTGACATGTTATTAACATGTTACCAGGTGGAGACGTGTTTCAGACTGGACCAGTTTGAGAAGTGACATGTTATTAACATGTTACCAGGTGGAGACGGTGTCGTGTTTCAGACTGGACCAGTTTGAGTCCCTCCTGCTACCAGATAATAACAGACCTCTAGACCCCACCGTTCTCATGGCGCTCAAAGAACTGTTCACACGCTCCAACGCCATGACAACCGCTCTGCACATTCTCAGTGTCGACTGCCAGGTAAGACATAGTTATAAACACACACACACACCTATGCGCTATAATATCTCACACGCACGCACACACACACACACACACACACACAAACAGAAACACGCTCTGTCTGTGTGTGTGTGTGTAGGTGGCTCGTATCGTGGGTGTGACAGAGGACCAGAAGAGGATGATGGGAGTTGGCTCAGGTCTGGAGCTGGTCACCCTGTCTCACGGACAACAGCTCAGACTGGACCTGCTGGAGAGGTACACACACGTACACACACGTACACACACACCTCAAATATGAACATCTGACTGTATCTGTCTTGTGTGTGTGTGTCAGGCACCACCTGCTAGCCCTGGGCGTTGCCATAGATATCCTGGGCTGTACAGGGACGGTAGGTCAGAGGGCCACGGTGCTGCATAAAGTCATCCTATTGGCCCAGGCCCTGAGAGACCACGCCCATGACCTCTACGCATTCTCAGCCGTCATGAAGGCTCTGGAGATGCCTCAGGTAACACAACACACACTGTACGCACACACACACACACACACACACACACACCACACACACACACACACACACACACACACACACACACACACAGTACACTCACACACTGTACGCACACACACACACACACAGTACACTCGCACACTGTACGCACACACACACACCTGACACCCTCACACTATGCTGTGTTTTAAAGACCCTAGATATCCGTCAGGTGTCTAAAGTGTGTGTGTACATACTGTGTGTGTGTGTACGTACTGTGTGTGTGTACGTACTGTGTGTGTGTACGTACTGTGTGTGTGTGTGTACTGTGTGTGTGTGTGTACTGTGTGTGTGTGTGTACTGTGTGTGTGTGTGTACTGTGTGTGTGTGTGTGTGTGTGTGTGTGTGTACGTACTGTGTGTGTGTGTGTGTGTGTACGTACTGTGTGTGTGTGTGTGTACGTACTGTGTGTGTACGTACTGTGTGTGTGTGTGTGTGTGTACGTACTGTGTGTGTGTGTACGTACTGTGTGTGTGTGTACGTACTGTGTGTGTGTGTGTGTGTGTGCGTACTGTGTGTGTGTGTGCGTACTGTGTGTGTGTGTGTGTGTACGTACTGTGTGTGCGTACTGTGTGTGTGTGCGTACTGTTTGTGTGTGTGTGCGTACTGTGTGTGTGCGTACTGTGTGTGTGTGTGTGCGTACTGTGTGTGTGTGTGTGCGTACTGTGTGTGTGTGTGCGTACTGTGTGTGTGTGTGTGTGTGTGTGTGTGTACGTACTGTGTGTGTACGTACTGTGTGTGTGTGTGCGTACTGTGTGTGTGTGTGTGCGTACTGTGTGTGTGCGTACTGTGTGTGTGTGTGTGCGTACTGTGTGTGTGTGTGTGTACGTACTGTGTGTGTGTATGTACTGTGTATGTGTGCGTACTGTGTGTGCGTACTGTGTGTGTGTGTGTGTGTGCGTACTGTGTGTGTGTGTGTGTGTGCGTACTGTGTGTGCGTACTGTGTGTGTGTGTGCGTACTGTATGTGTGTGTGCGTACTGTGTGTGTGTGTGCGTACTGTGTGTGTGTGTACGTACTGTGTGTGTGTGTACGTACTGTGTGTGTGTGTACGTACTGTGTGTGTGCGTACTGTGTGTGTGTGTGTACGTACTGTGTGTGTGTGTGTGCGTACTGTGTGTGTGTGTGTGTGCGTACTGTGTGTGTGTGTGTGTACGTACTGTGTGTGTGTGTGTGTGTGTGTGTACGTACTGTGTGTGTGTGTACGTACTGTGTGTGTGTGTGTGTACGTACTGTGTGTGTGTGCACGTACTGTGTGTGTGTGCGTACTGTGTGTGTGTGTGCGTACTGTGTGTGTGTACGTACTGTGTGTGTGTGTGTGCGTACTGTGTGTGTGTGTGTGTGTGCGTACTGTGTGTGTGTATGTGTGTGCGTACTGTGTGTGTGTGTGTGTGCGTACTGTGTGTGTAGGTAGTCCGTCTGGAGAGGACATGGAGAGCACTGAGGAGGAACCACACAGAGAGTGCTGTGATGTTTGAGAAGACCCTCAAACCCTTCATGAAAGCTCTGAATGACGGAGATGGTGAGGAAGGTGTGTGTGTGTGATGTATTTGTAATGTGTGTATGATGTATTTGTAATGTGTGTGTAAATTATTTGTAATGTGTGTGTGATGTATTTGTAAGGTGTGTGTGTAATGTATTTGTAATGTGTGTGATGTATTTGTAATGTGTGTGTGATGTATTTGTAATGTGTGTGTAATGTATTTGGAATGTGGTGTGTGTGTGTGATGTATTTGGAATGTATTTGGAATGTGTGTGTGTGTGATGTATTTGTAATGTGTGTGTAATGTATTTGGAATGTGTGTGTGTGATGTATTTGTAATGTGTGTGTGTCACGTCCTGACCAATATAAGTTGTTATTTTCTGTGGTAGAGTGGTCAGGGTGTGACAGGGGGTGTTTGTGTTTGTTCTATGTTCTCTATTTCTATGTTGGATTTGTAGTTTGTTTATATCTGGGTTTATTGGGTTGACCTTCAATTGGAGGCAGCTGTTCCTCGTTGCCTCTAATTGGAGGTCATATTTAGTAGGGGTGTTTTTTCCTGTTGTTTGTGGGTAGTTGTTTTCCGTTTAGTGTATGTTCACCTGATGGAACTGTTGTCGGTCCTTTTGTTGTTTTTGTATTAGTGTTTCATTAAAGTAAGATATGAGCACTTCACACGCCGTGCCTTGGTCCCCTTTGTACGACCCTCGTTACAGTGTGTAATGTATTTGTAATGTATTTGCAATGTGTAATGTGTGTGTGATGTATTTGTACTGTGTGTGTGTGATGTGTGTATGTGTGATGTAATGTGTGTGTGATGTATTTGTAAGGTGTGTGTGATGTATTTGTAAGGTGTGTGTGATGTATTTGTAATGTGTGTGTGTGATGTATTTGTAATGTGTGTGTGTGTGATGTATTTGTAATGTGTGTGTGTAGACTCCGTGGTGCAGGGTCCCCTGGCTGTGCCCCACCTGGTTCCCCTCCTGAGGCTGATGGAGGGAGAGGAGGGAGAACACACAGAGAGAGGCTGTCAGTTATTATACAACACCCTGCAGGCAGCACGCAACGCAGCGCTACACGCCCCACAGTACCAGGAGCACGCACACAGCCTGCTCACAGGTAACACACACAGCCTGCTCACAGGTAACACACAGCCTGCTCACAGGTAACACAAGCACACAGCCTGCTCACAGGTAACACACACAGCCTGCTCACAGGTAACACACACAGCCTGCTCACAGGTAACACACAGCCTGCTCACAGGTAACACAAGCACACAGCCTGCTCACAGGTAACACAAGCACACAGCCTGCTCACAGGTAACACAAGCACACAGCCTGCTCACAGGTAACACAAGCACACAGCCTGCTCACAGGTAACACACACAGCCTGCTCACAGGTAACACACGCACACAATATGGAGAAAAAAAACACACACACACTTATAGAAAACACACAGGCACACATCCAAACCATCAAATCACATTAGTCCTGCCTCATAACCATCCCAAGTCACTGATTGGCCGTGGGCCCTGCCACTCTGTCCCGTCAGGTGACTGGGAGCCAATCCCAGAGCTGCTGGAGTGTTTCAGGACAGAGTTTGCTCTCAGGCTGTTCTGGGGACAGACTGGAGCGGCGGCAGACAAGGAGAAACGCTACGACAAGTTTGACCAGATCCTCACCGTGCTCTCCAACAAACTGGAACCTAGCGAGGAGTTCTCCCCCGAACTCTGACTTTTAAACTCTATACTGTGACCCGGGCTGCATTCAGGAGGGCGCAACATTGCACAACAGTTTGAAATCGGTAACCTGTTTACCTGGATCGTATTCATTAGAAGCTTTTTTGCAGCAAAAATCACTAAAAAATAAATAGTTTGTTATTGGACAAGTTCAGGTGCTCCCTCCCTGTTTCAGTCCGTTGTTTGGTGCCTAATGAATATGTCCTGGGATGTGTGTCTGGGTGTTTCTGTGGTTCTCACCTAGCAGCTGTGGATGCGTTGGTTTCCCTCAGAAACCTGGCCAAGGTCTATGTCCCAAATGGCACCCTATTCTCTATGAAGGGCTCTATCAGGGCACGATATAGGGAATAGGGCTCTGGTTGAAAGTAGGGCACGATATAGGGAATAGGGCTCTGGTTGAAAGTAGGGCACGATATAGGGAATAGGATGCTATTTGGGACGTAGACAAGGTGTGTGATGTGCTTCTACTGGTTGTTTGTTCAGATGTGTCAAAATGTTGACCTGCAGAGTTTACCGTTAACATGTTCTGTGTTCAGACAACTTTATTCTCAACCGTCTAGGTGTCTGTGAAAGTAGTTTTTCTGGAGAGTTATCACATTTTCTATTCAGATGATATAAATGATTTAAAACATCACTGTGTCAACTTTGGTCTGTTAAAAAAAAAACACACAACAAAACATCAAATTTTACATAAATCTATTTATTTTAATTTTTTTCTCAACACATAACAGTTCACAGGGTACTTAGAGGTCAACACATCAGTTGTTTTAAAATGTGATCATATAATAATATACATACACTCCATAAAACATTGAGAAGCAGTGAGTGACGAATCCAGTTCCATTTAACCAGGGAGATGTAAGGTCAAACTAGACCTGGAGGGCTGACAGACACTGAATGGCCTCCTATTCCCCTATGGCCTCCTATTCCCCTATGGCCTCCTATTCCCCTATGGCCTCCCAAATGCCTACTATTCCCCTATGGCCTCCTATTCCCCTATGGCCTCCCAAATGCCTCCTATTCCCCTATGGCCTCCTATTCCCCTATGGCCTCCTATTCCCCTATGGCCTCCTATTCCCCTATGGCCTCCCAAATGCCTCCTATTCCCCTATGGCCTCCTATTCCCCTATGGCCTCCCAAATGCTTCCTATTCCCCTATGGCCTCCTATTCCCCTATGGCCTCCTATTCCCCTATGGCCTCCTATTCCCCTATGGCCTCCTATTCCCCTATGGCCTCCTATTCCCCTATGGCCTCTGGTCAAAGGTAGTAGACTACATAGTGAGCCATTTGGGATTGAAGCACTGATGATGTCCAAAATTGCTCCCTATTTCCTATACTGTGACTACTTTTAGGGCTCTGGTCAAATGTAGTGCACTATATCGGGAATAGGGTGCTATTCTGGTCAAAAGGAGTGCACTATGTAGGGAATAGGGTGCCATTTTGGGACATGTATTTGATACATGATTTGGTGTCCCAGGTCTGAATGAGACCGTGGCTGGGATTCAACCAAAGGCGCACTGTCCACAATGCACCTTTAAGCAGGTCATTTCTCTGACCTTCGTGGAGATGGTATTCATGGTAAACGCTGCGGATGTCAGCTGAAGTCTACATTAGATTGAACAGTCTAATTTGGTGTGCTAATAATCCACAATGCGCCTTTGATTGAATCCCGGGCTGGACGGAAGTTAATCTATCAGAAACACCAGGGGTCCTCCAGGAGTACTGAGACAGCAGTAGTCACAACACCACCACAGAGGCATCTGATTGGCCAGAACCTGACCACAGAGCCATCTGATTGGTCAGAACCTGACCACAGAGCCATCTGATTGGTCAGAACCTGACCACAGAGCCATCTGATTGGCCAGAACCTGACCACAGAGCCATCTGATTGGTCAGAACCTGACCACAGAGCCATCTGATTGGTCAGAACCTGACCACAGAGCCATCTGATTGGTCAGAACCTGACCACAGACAGTTAAACCACAAAACGAGAGAGATAAACAGCGGTCAGAAAGAAACAACAACCAAAGCAGTCTGTATGAACTGGACCAGACGGTAACCATAACAACCACAGACATGATCAGAGAATCAGACTACCAATAAGAACCCCAGAAACATACATTTAAAAACTGACCAGTTTCACATACAGACTGCGTCCCAATTGGCCCCCTATTCCCCATAGGGCTCTGGTCAACAGTAGTGTACTATATAGGGAATAGGGCCCTAGTCAACAGTAGTGTACTATATATAGAGAATAGGGCTCTGGTCTAAAGCAGTGTACTATATAGGGAATAGGGCTCTGGTCTAAAGTAGTGTACTATATAGGGAATAGGGCTCTGGTCAAAAGTAGTTTACTATATATAGAGAATAGGGCTCTGGTCTAAAGCAGTGTACTATATAGGGAATAGGGCTCTGGTCAAAAGTAGTGTACTATATATAGAGAATAGGGCTCTGGTCAACAGTAGTGCACTATATAGGGAATAGGGCTCTGGTCTAAAGAAGTGCACTATATAGGGAATAGGGCTCTGGTCAACAGTAGTGCACTATATAAGGAATAGGGTCTCATTTGGGACCTAACCACTCTTCTGGTGAGAGAACATGTGACAAACAAGTACACTATATAGAAAACAGGGTGGCATTTGGGTCGCAATCAATATGTGGTCCATAAAATAGTGGCTTCACCATCCAGCTGATAACAATCTGATATAACTATGATAGCAGTCATTTAATATAAAAACAATCACAATGTCATGGCAACTAATGATCTGTGATTAGGTCAGAATAGGGAGAGAGGAATGGGACCGGGAGAGAGGGGTGAAGGGAGAGGAGGATGAAGAGGTAGAGAGAGAGAGGTAGAGAGAGAGAGGTAGAGGTAGAGAGGGAGAGAGGTAGAGGTAGAGAGAGAGTAGGTAGAGAGAGAGAGGTAGGTAGAGAGAGAGAGGTAGGTAGAGAGAGAGGTAGGTAGAGAGAGAGAGGTAGGTAGAGAGAGAGTAGAGAGGTAGAGAGAGAGAGGTAGAGAGAGAGAGGTAGAGAGAGAGGTAGAGAGAGAGGTAGAGAGAGAGGTAGAGAGAGAGGTAAAGGTAGAGGTAGAGAGAGAGGTAGAGAGAGAGGTAAAGGTAGAGGTAGAGAGAGGTAGAGAGAGAGGTAAAGGGGTGGGTGGTACTGCTTAAACACACCGAATGGAAGTCCTTGGCTAAAAGGAGTGTGTGTGTGTGCGTGTGTTAAATCGGTGTGTCCATGTGTGTATCCATGTATACGTGTGTGGTGTGTGTGTGTGTGTGTGTGTGTGTGTTATTGTCTAGAATTTGACGTAGGATGAGGGGATGTATCCTTCGTCTCCGTTGGCTCGTAGAACCCTCATCCATCCATCTCCTTTATCCCTCTCCATCACACTGAGCTGTTCCCCTTCTGTTATAGACACTGTCCCCTGACTGGAACCTGGAGACAGACACACTAGTTATAGACACTGTCCCCTGACTGGGACCTGGAGACAGACACACTAGTTATAGACACTGTCCCCTGACTGGGACCTGGAGACAGACACACTAGTTATAGACACTGTCCCCTGACTGGAACCTGGAGACACACTAGTTATAGACACTGTCCCCTGACTGGGACCTGGAGACAGACACACTAGTTATAGACACTGTCCCCTGACTGGAACCTGGAGACACACTAGTTATAGACACTGTCCCCTGACTGGAACCTGGAGACACACTAGTTATAGACACTGTCCCCTGACTGGAACCTGGAGACACACTAGTTATAGACACTGTCCCCTGACTGGAACCTGGAGACACACTAGTTATAGACACTGTCCCCTGACTGGAACCTGGAGACAGACACACTAGTTATAGACACTGTCCCCTGACTGGAACCTGGAGACACACTAGTTATAGACACTGTCCCCTGACTGGAACCTGGAGACAGACACACTAGTTATAGACACTGTCCCCTGACTGGAACCTGGAGACACACTAGTTATAGACACTGTCCCCTGACTGGAACCTGGAGACACACTAGTTATAGACACTGTCCCCTGACTGGAACCTGGAGACACACTAGTTATAGACACTGTCCCCTGACTGGAACCTGGAGACACACTAGTTATAGACACTGTCCCCTGACTGGAACCTGGAGACACACTAGTTATAGACACTGTCCCCTGACTGGAACCTGGAGACACACTAGTTATAGACACTGTCCCCT
The DNA here is from genome assembly GCF_965601325.2 of Salmo salar. NCBI lineage: Eukaryota > Metazoa > Chordata > Actinopteri > Salmoniformes > Salmonidae > Salmo > Salmo salar. The sequence continues at coordinate 79,318,028 of NC_138292.1, read as the reverse complement.
GACTGGAACCTGGAGACACACTAGTTATAGACACTGTCCCCTGACTGGAACCTGGAGACAGACACACTAGTTATAGACACTGTCCCCTGACTGGAACCTGGAGACAGACACACTAGTTATAGACACTGTCCCCTGACTGGAACCTGGAGACAGACACACTAGTTATACACACTGTCCCCTGACTGGAACCTGGAGACACACTAGTTATAGACACTGTCCCCTGACTGGAACCTGGAGACACACTAGTTATAGACACTGTCCCCTGACTGGGACCTGGAGACACACTAGTTATAGACACTGTCCCCTGACTGGAACCTGGAGACAGACACACTAGTTATACACACTGTCCCCTGACTGGAACCTGGAGACAGACACACTAGTTATAGACACTGTCCCCTGACTGGGACCTGGAGACACACTAGTTATAGACACTGTCCCCTGACTGGGACCTGGAGACACACTAGTTATAGACACTGTCCCCTGACTGGGACCTGGAGACAGACTAGTTATAGACACTGTCCCCTGACTGGAACCTGGAGACAGACACACTAGTTATACACACTGTCCCCTGACTGGAACCTGGAGACAGACACACTAGTTATACACACTGTCCCCTGACTGGGACCTGGAGACAGACACACTAGTTATACACACTGTCCCCTGACTGGGACCTGGAGACACACTAGTTATAGACACTGTCCCCTGACTGGGACCTGGAGACAGACTAGTTATAGACACTGTCCCCTGACTGGAACATGGAGACACACTAGTTATAGACACTGTCCCCTGACTGGAACCTGGAGACAGACTAGTTATAGACACTGTCCCCTGACTGGGACCTGGAGACAGACACACTAGTTATAGACACTGTCCCCTGACTGGAACCTGGAGACAGACTAGTTATAGACACTGTCCCCTGACTGGGACCTGGAGACAGACACACTAGTTATAGACACTGTCCCCTGACTGGGACCTGGAGACAGACACACTAGTTATAGACACTGTCCCCTGACTGGAACCTGGAGACACACTAGTTATAGACACTGTCCCCTGACTGGGACCTGGAGACAGACACACTAGTTATAGACACTGTCCCCTGACTGGAACCTGGAGACAGACTAGTTATAGACACTGTCCCCTGACTGGAACCTGGAGACAGACACACTAGTTATAGACACTGTCCCCTGACTGGAACCTGGAGACAGACACACTAGTTATAGACACTGTCCCCTGACTGGAACCTGGAGACAGACACACTAGTTATAGACACTGTCCCCTGACTGGGACCTGGAGACAGACACACTAGTTATAGACACTGTCCCCTGACTGGGACCTGGAGACAGACACACTAGTTATAGACACTGTCCCCTGACTGGGACCTGGAGACAGACACACTAGTTATAGACACTGTCCCCTGACTGGAACCTGGAGACAGACACACTAGTTATAGACACTGTCCCCTGACTGGGACCTGGAGACAGACACACTAGTTATAGACACTGTCCCCTGACTGGGACCTGGAGACAGACACACTAGTTATAGACACTGTCCCCTGACTGGAACCTGGAGACAGACACACTAGTTATAGACACTGTCCCCTGACTGGAACCTGGAGACAGACACACTAGTTATAGACACTGTCCCCTGACTGGGACCTGGAGACAGACACACTAGTTATAGACACTGTCCCCTGACTGGGACCTGGAGACAGACACACTAGTTATAGACACTGTCCCCTGACTGGGACCTGGAGACAGACACACTAGTTATAGACACTGTCCCCTGACTGGGACCTGGAGACAGACAGACTAGTTATAGACACTGTCCCCTGACTGGAACCTGGAGACACACTAGTTATAGACACTGTCCCCTGACTGGAACCTGGGAGACACACTAGTTATAGACACTGTCCCCTGACTGGAACCTGGAGACAGACACACTAGTTATAGACACTGTCCCCTGACTGGAACCTGGAGACAGACTAGTTATAGACACTGTCCCCTGACTGGAACCTGGAGACACACTAGTTATAGACACTGTCCCCTGACTGGGACCTGGAGACAGACACACTAGTTATAGACACTGTCCCCTGACTGGGACCTGGAGACAGACACACTAGTTATAGACACTGTCCCCTGACTGGAACCTGGAGACACACTAGTTATAGACACTGTCCCCTGACTGGGACCTGGAGACACACTAGTTATAGACACTGTCCCCTGACTGGAACCTGGAGACAGACACACTAGTTATAGACACTGTCCCCTGACTGGGACCTGGAGACAGACACACTAGTTATAGACACTGTCCCCTGACTGGGACCTGGAGACAGACACACTAGTTATAGACACTGTCCCCTGACTGGAACCTGGAGACAGACACACTAGTTATAGACACTGTCCCCTGACTGGGACCTGGAGACAGACACACTAGTTAGACACTGTCCCCTGACTGGAACCTGGAGACACACTAGTTATAGACACTGTCCCCTGACTGGGACCTGGAGACACACTAGTTATAGACACTGTCCCCTGACTGGAACCTGGAGACAGACACACTAGTTATACACACTGTCCCCTGACTGGAACCTGGAGACAGACACACTAGTTATAGACACTGTCCCCTGACTGGGACCTGGAGACAGACACACTAGTTATAGACACTGTCCCCTGACTGGGACCTGGAGACAGACACACTAGTTATAGACACTGTCCCCTGACTGGAACCTGGAGACAGACACACTAGTTATAGACACTGTCCCCTGACTGGGACCTGGAGACAGACACACTAGTTATAGACACTGTCCCCTGACTGGGACCTGGAGACAGACACACTAGTTATAGACACTGTCCCCTGACTGGAACCTGGAGACACACTAGTTATAGACACTGTCCCCTGACTGGAACCTGGAGACACACTAGTTATAGACACTGTCCCCTGACTGGGACCTGGAGACAGACTAGTTATAGACACTGTCCCCTGACTGGAACCTGGAGACAGACACACTAGTTATAGACACTGTCCCCTGACTGGGACCTGGAGACAGACACACTAGTTATAGACACTGTCCCCTGACTGGAACCTGGAGACAGACACACTAGTTATAGACACTGTCCCCTGACTGGAACCTGGAGACAGACACACTAGTTATAGACACTGTCCCCTGACTGGGACCTGGAGACAGACACACTAGTTATAGACACTGTCCCCTGACTGGAACCTGGAGACACACTAGTTATAGACACTGTCCCCTGACTGGAACCTGGAGACACACTAGTTATAGACACTGTCCCCTGACTGGAACCTGGAGACAGACACACTAGTTATAGACACTGTCCCCTGACTGGGACCTGGAGACACACTAGTTATACACACTGTCCCCTGACTGGGACCTGGAGACAGACACACTAGTTATAGACACTGTCCCCTGACTGGGACCTGGAGACAGACACACTAGTTATAGACACTGTCCCCTGACTGGGACCTGGAGACAGACACACTAGTTATAGACACTGTCCCCTGACTGGGACCTGGAGACAGACACACTAGTTATACACACTGTCCCCTGACTGGAACCTGGAGACAGACACACTAGTTATAGACACTGTCCCCTGACTGGAACCTGGAGACACACTAGTTATAGACACTGTCCCCTGACTGGGACCTGGAGACAGACACACTAGTTATAGACACTGTCCCCTGACTGGGACCTGGAGACACACTAGTTATAGACACTGTCCCCTGACTGGAACCTGGAGACAGACACACTAGTTATAGACACTGTCCCCTGACTGGAACCTGGAGACAGACTAGTTATACACACTGTCCCCTGACTGGAACCTGGAGACACACTAGTTATACACACTGTCCCCTGACTGGGACCTGGAGACACACTAGTTATACACACTGTCCCCTGACTGGAACCTGGAGACAGAAACACTAGTTATAGACACTGTCCCCTGACTGGGACCTGGAGACACACTAGTTATAGACACTGTCCCCTGACTGGGACCTGGAGACAGACACACTAGTTATAGACACTGTCCCCTGACTGGGACCTGGAGACAGACACACTAGTTATAGACACTGTCCCCTGACTGGGACCTGGAGACAGACACACTAGTTATAGACACTGTCCCCTGACTGGGACCTGGAGACACACTAGTTATACACACTGTCCCCTGACTGGGACGTGGAGACAGACACACTAGTTATAGACACTGTCCCCTGACTGGAACCTGGAGACAGACACACTAGTTATAGACACTGTCCCCTGACTGGGACCTGGAGACACACTAGTTATACACACTGTCCCCTGACTGGGACCTGGAGACAGACACACTAGTTATAGACACTGTCCCCTGACTGGGACCTGGAGACAGACACACTAGTTATAGACACTGTCCCCTGACTGGGACCTGGAGACAGACACACTAGTTATAGACACTGTCCCCTGACTGGGACCTGGAGACAGACACACTAGTTATAGACACTGTCCCCTGACTGGGACCTGGAGACAGACACACTAGTTATAGACACTGTCCCCTGACTGGAACCTGGAGACACACTAGTTATAGACACTGTCCCCTGACTGGAACCTGGAGACAGACACACTAGTTATAGACACTGTCCCCTGACTGGAACCTGGAGACACACTAGTTATAGACACTGTCCCCTGACTGGGACCTGGAGACACACTAGTTATAGACACTGTCCCCTGACTGGGACCTGGAGACAGACACACTAGTTATAGACACTGTCCCCTGACTGGGACCTGGAGACAGACACACTAGTTAGACACTGTCCCCTGACTGGGACCTGGAGACAGACACACTAGTTATAGACACTGTCCCCTGACTGGAACCTGGAGACAGACACACTAGTTATACACACTGTCCCCTGACTGGAACCTGGAGACACACTAGTTATAGACACTGTCCCCTGACTGGAACCTGGAGACACACTAGTTATAGACACTGTCCCCTGACTGGGACCTGGAGACAGACACACTAGTTATAGACACTGTCCCCTGACTGGAACCTGGAGACAGACACACTAGTTATAGACACTGTCCCCTGACTGGAACCTGGAGACACACTAGTTATAGACACTGTCCCCTGACTGGGACCTGGAGACACACTAGTTATAGACACTGTCCCCTGACTGGAACCTGGAGACACACTAGTTATAGACACTGTCCCCTGACTGGGACCTGGAGACAGACACACTAGTTATAGACACTGTCCCCTGACTGGAACCTGGAGACAGACACACTAGTTATAGACACTGTCCCCTGACTGGAACCTGGAGACAGACACACTAGTTATACACACTGTCCCCTGACTGGGACCTGGAGACAGACACACTAGTTATAGACACTGTCCCCTGACTGGAACCTGGAGACACACTAGTTATAGACACTGTCCCCTGACTGGAACCTGGAGACACACTAGTTATAGACACTGTCCCCTGACTGGAACCTGGAGACACACTAGTTATACACACTGTCCCCTGACTGGAACCTGGAGACACACTAGTTATAGACACTGTCCCCTGACTGGAACCTGGAGACAGACACACTAGTTATACACACTGTCCCCTGACTGGAACCTGGAGACACACTAGTTATAGACACTGTCCCCTGACTGGAACCTGGAGACAGACACACTAGTTATAGACACTGTCCCCTGACTGGGACCTGGAGACAGACACACTAGTTATAGACACTGTCCCCTGACTGGAACCTGGAGACACACTAGTTATACACACTGTCCCCTGACTGGGACCTGGAGACAGACACACTAGTTATAGACACTGTCCCCTGATTGGAACCTGGAGACAGACACACTAGTTATAGACACTGTCCCCTGACTGGAACCTGGAGACAGACACACTAGTTATAGACACTGTCCCCTGACTGGGACCTGGAGACACACTAGTTATAGACACTGTCCCCTGACTGGGACCTGGAGACACACTAGTTATAGACACTGTCCCCTGACTGGGACCTGGAGACAGACACACTAGTTATAGACACTGTCCCCTGACTGGGACCTGGAGACACACTAGTTATAGACACTGTCCCCTGACTGGGACCTGGAGACAGACACACTAGTTATAGACACTGTCCCCTGACTGGAACTTGGAGACACACTAGTTATAGACACTGTCCCCTGACTGGAACCTGGAGACACACTAGTTATAGACACTGTCCCCTGACTGGAACCTGGAGACACACTAGTTATAGACACTGTCCCCTGACTGGAACCTGGAGACAGACACACTAGTTATAGACACTGTCCCCTGACTGGAACCTGGAGACAGACACACTAGTTATAGACACTGTCCCCTGACTGGAACCTGGAGACAGACACACTAGTTATAGACACTGTCCCCTGACTGGGACCTGGAGACACACTAGTTATAGACACTGTCCCCTGACTGGAACCTGGAGACAGACACACTAGTTATAGACACTGTCCCCTGACTGGGACCTGGAGACACACTAGTTATAGACACTGTCCCCTGACTGGGACCTGGAGACAGACACACTAGTTATAGACACTGTCCCCTGACTGGGACCTGGAGACAGACACACTAGTTATAGACACTGTCCCCTGACTGGAACCTGGAGACACACTAGTTATAGACACTGTCCCCTGACTGGGACCTGGAGACACACTAGTTATAGACACTGTCCCCTGACTGGGACCTGGAGACAGACACACTAGTTAGACACTGTCCCCTGACTGGAACCTGGAGACAGACACACTAGTTATAGACACTGTCCCCTGACTGGGACCTGGAGACAGACACACTAGTTATACACACTGTCCCCTGACTGGGACCTGGAGACAGACACACTAGTTATAGACACTGTCCCCTGACTGGGACGTGGAGACAGACACACTAGTTATAGACACTGTCCCCTGACTGGGACCTGGAGACAGACACACTAGTTATAGACACTGTCCCCTGACTGGGACCTGGAGACAGACACACTAGTTATACACACTGTCCCCTGACTGGGACCTGGAGACAGACACACTAGTTATAGACACTGTCCCCTGACTGGAACCTGGAGACACACTAGTTATACACACTGTCCCCTGACTGGAACCTGGAGACACACTAGTTATAGACACTGTCCCCTGACTGGGACCTGGAGACAGACACACTAGTTATAGACACTGTCCCCTGACTGGGACCTGGAGACAGACACACTAGTTATAGACACTGTCCCCTGACTGGGACCTGGAGACAGACACACTAGTTATAGACACTGTCCCCTGACTGGGACCTGGAGACAGACACACTAGTTATAGACACTGTCCCCTGACTGGGACCTGGAGACAGACACACTAGTTATAGACACTGTCCCCTGACTGGAGGAGAGAAAGGAATGAGGGAGAGGAAGGAGGAGAGAGGAATGAGGAGGGAGTGGCACACAGACAAACATCAAGTAATACATATCTGTCTGATGGTGTGTGTGTGTGTGATGGTGTGTGGGGGTGATGGTGTGTGTGTGTGATGGTGTGTGTGATACTGTGTGTGTGTACCTTGGAAGGTGTAGAGGGCAGTAGCCTTTCCTATAGGAGTCTCCACATCTTCATCAAAGTCTTCATCAAACTCTGAGTAGATGTTCTGAGACGGATCAGCTGACATGGAACTGAAGACAGAGACACACACACACACACACACACACACACACTATATTAACACATAGACATTATATAAACACATACGTTATACACTAACACACTCTCTCTCTTACCAGTGTTGATTGTTGTTGACAGCAGTGTTGGTAGAATCCTCTCCTCTGAAAGCTTCAGTCAGCCACGACTGCCAGAGAGAAGAATGACTTGCTATTTACTATAGATGGCGAATGACAAAAGTGTGTGTGTTACCAAGCCAGAGTGTCCGTGTTACCAAGCCAGAGTGTGTGTGTGTCCGTGTGTGCGTGTGTCCATGTGTGTGTTACCCAGCCAGTGTGCGTGTGTGTGTGTGTGTGTGTGTGTGTGTGTGTGTGTGTGTGAGTACGCAGTAGCCTACCTCGTATTTGGTGAGTTGTCCTCTGAGTCGTCCAACGTTCTGCGAGGTCTGGGTGATCTGAGGTTCTAGACTGGCTGGGTCTCCCATCTGAGGGTTCCGTTCATAAACACCTCTCATCTTCTCTAATGCCTCACTGGAGGAGGAGGAAAAGAGAGAGACAGAGAGACAGGAACAGGAGATATGTTACAGAATAAGGGCGTCTGTTAGAACAAATCAATGTGTCCCAAATGGCACACTATTCCCATCTAGTACACTACTACTGATCAGGGCCCTATAAGCCCTGGTCAAAGGCAGTGTATTATATAGGGAATAGGGTGCCATTCCAGACAGACACGATGGGAGAATCTCAATTGCAAACTCCTCGCTTCCTTCTCAAAACCCATTGGATGAGAAAGGCAGAGGTCCCTCACCTCTGACCTGAGAGAGGAGAGAACACTCGAGGAGAATGTAATTGAGATTCCCCCAGTGATGGACAGAGACAGTAAGATAGCCGCCGCCACTGTGGTGATGATGTCAGAGTGGCGGGGGAGGCGGGGCTACCTCTGGTCCAGCTCCTTTTGAAGTTCCTTGGTGATGTCATCAATCTTGGACTGAAGTCTCTTCTTCCTCTGTTCTGGAGGCAGGTGAGAGAAGTCCTCAGCAGCTGGAGACTGGGGGGGGGAAGAGAGAGGAGGGGCGAGGGGACCGGAGAGAGAGAGAGAGAGAGAGAGAGAGAGAGAGGAGAGGCGAGGGGACCGGAGAGAGAGAGAGAGAGAGAGAGAGAGAGAGAGAGGAGAGGGGGCCGGAGAGAGAGAGAGAGGAGGGGCGAGGGGGCCGGAGAGAGAGAGAGGAGGGGCGAGGGGGCCGGAGAGAGAGAGAGAGGAGAGGCGAGGGGGCCGGAGAGAGAGAGAGAGAGAGAGGAGAGGCGAGGGGGCCGGAGAGAGAGAGAGAGAGAGAGAGGAGAGGCGAGGGGGCCAGAGAGAGAGAGGAGAGGCGAGGGGTCCGAAGAGAGAGAGAGGAGGGGCGAGGGGACCGGAGAGAGAGAGAGGAGGGCGAGGGGGCCGGAGAGAGAGAGAGAGAGAGAGGAGAGGCGAGGGGGCCGGAGAGAGAGAGAGAGAGAGAGAGAGAGAGAGAGAGAGGAGGGGCGAGGGGGCCGGAGAGAGAGAGAGAGAGAGAGAGAGAGAGAGAGGAGAGGCGAGGGGGCCGGAGGAGAGAGAGAGGAGAGGCGAGGGGGCCGGAGGAGAGAGAGAGGAGAGGCGAGGGGGCCGGAGGAGAGAGAGAGAGAGAGGAGAGGCGAGGGGTCCGTAGAGAGAGAGAGGAGGGGCGAGGGGGCCGGAGAGAGAGAGAGAGACAGAGAGAGAGAGAGAGGAGAGGCGAGGGGGCCGGAGAGAGAGAGGAGGGGCGAGGGGGCCGGAGAGAGAGAGAGAGGAGAGGCGAGGGGGCCGGAGAGAGAGAGAGAGAGGAGAGGCGAGGGGGCCGGAGAGAGAGAGAGAGAGAGAGGAGAGGCGAAGGGGCCGGAGAGAGAGAGAGAGAGAGAGGAGAGGGGGCCGGAGAGAGAGAGAGAGCGAGAGGAGAGGGGGCCGGAGAGAGAGAGCGAGAGGAGAGGGGGCCGGAGAGAGAGAGCGAGAGAGAGAGGAGAGGCGAGGGGGCCGGAGAGAGAGAGAGAGAGAGAGAGAGAGAGAGGAGAGGCGAGGGGTCCGGAGAGAGAGAGAGGAGGGGCGAGGGGGCCGGAGAGAGAGAGAGGAGGGGCGAGGGGGCCGGAGAGAGAGAGAGAGGAGAGGCGAGGGGGCCGGAGAGAGAGAGAGAGAGAGAGGAGAGGCGAGGGGGCCGGAGAGAGAGAGAGAGAGAGAGAGGAGAGGCGAGGGGGCCAGAGAGAGAGAGGAGAGGCGAGGGGTCCGAAGAGAGAGAGAGGAGGGGCGAGGGGACCGGAGAGAGAGAGAGGAGGGCGAGGGGGCCGGAGAGAGAGAGAGAGAGAGAGGAGAGGCGAGGGGGCCGGAGAGAGAGAGAGAGAGAGAGAGAGAGAGAGAGAGAGGAGGGGCGAGGGGGCCGGAGAGAGAGAGAGAGAGAGAGAGAGAGAGAGAGGAGAGGCGAGGGGGCCGGAGGAGAGAGAGAGGAGAGGCGAGGGGGCCGGAGGAGAGAGAGAGGAGAGGCGAGGGGGCCGGAGGAGAGAGAGAGAGAGAGGAGAGGCGAGGGGTCCGTAGAGAGAGAGAGGAGGGGCGAGGGGGCCGGAGAGAGAGAGAGAGACAGAGAGAGAGAGAGAGGAGAGGCGAGGGGGCCGGAGAGAGAGAGGAGGGGCGAGGGGGCCGGAGAGAGAGAGAGAGGAGAGGCGAGGGGGCCGGAGAGAGAGAGAGAGAGGAGAGGCGAGGGGGCCGGAGAGAGAGAGAGAGAGAGAGGAGAGGCGAAGGGGCCGGAGAGAGAGAGAGAGAGAGAGGAGAGGGGGCCGGAGAGAGAGAGAGAGCGAGAGGAGAGGGGGCCGGAGAGAGAGAGCGAGAGGAGAGGGGGCCGGAGAGAGAGAGCGAGAGAGAGAGGAGAGGCGAGGGGGCCGGAGAGAGAGAGAGAGAGAGAGAGAGAGAGAGGAGAGGCGAGGGGTCCGGAGGAGAGAGAGAGGGAGAGGCGAGGGGGTCGGAGAGAGGCGGGGGGCCGGAGAGAGAGAGAGACGATGACATTTGAGCTGTCTATTATTTTAGACATTTTTTTGTTTAATGTTTACTGTACATTTTTACTGTTTATTATCTACTGTTAACATGTTAACAAGCGTTTCCCATGCCAATAAAGCCCCTTAAATTTAATTGAGAGAGGAGAGAGAGAGGAGGGGTGAGAGAGAGAGAGGGGAGGGGCGAGAAAGAGAGAGGGGAAGGGCGAGAAAGAGAGAGGGGAGGGGCGAGACAGGAGGAGGGAGAAAGCGAGAGAGAGGTGTTACACATGCCCAGAGTAAAGAAACGTGTTGGACATAAACCTGAGGTAAACCTGAGTTAGTGATAAATATCCCTCAGTTATTACCGAAACCGCTTTAAACCCTCAAAACCAGACATGGGTTCTGTCCCAATGTCTCTCCTTCCTCATGAAGTGTACACTTCCACCATATGAAAGGAAATGACTGACATAAGAAATGTGGTAAGAACAACTCCCACCAGCCCACGTCTCCACCAATCTAACGCTGTAATAACTCCCACGTCTCCACCAATCTAACGCTGTAATAACTCCCACGTCTCCACCAATCTAACGCTGTAATAACTCCCACGTCTCCACCAATCTAACGCTGTAATAACTCCCACGTCTCCACCAATCTAACGCTGTAATAACTCCCACGTCTCCACCAATCTAACGCTGTAATAACTCCCACGTCTCCACCAATCTAACGCTGTAATAACTCCCACGTCTCCACCAATCTAACGCTGTAATAACTCCCACGTCTCCACCAATCTAACGCTGTAATAACTCCCACCAGCCCACGTCTCCACCAATCTAACGCTGTAATAACTCCCACCAGCCCACGTCTTCACCAATCTAACGCTGTAATAACTCCCACGTCTCCACCAATCTAACGCTGTAATAACTCCCACCAGCCCACGTCTCCACCAATCTAACGCTGTAATAACTCCCACGTCTCCACCAATCTAACGCTGTAATAACTCCCACCAGCCCACGTCTCCACCAATCTAACGCTGTAATAACTCCCACCAGCCCACGTCTCCACCAATCTAACGCTGTAATAACTCCCACCAGCCCACGTCTTCCACCAATCTAACGCTGTAATAACTCCCCAGCCGTCTCCACCAATCTAACGCTGTAATAACTCCCACCAGCCCACGTCTCCACCAATCTAACGCTGTAATAACTCCCACCAGCCCACGTCTTCACCAATCTAACGCTGTAATAACTCCCACGTCTCCACCAATCTAACGCTGTAATAACTCCCACCAGCCCACGTCTCCACCAATCTAACGCTGTAATAACTCCCACGTCTCCACCAATCTAACGCTGTAATAACTCCCACCAGCCCACGTCTCCACCAATCTAACGCTGTAATAACTCCCACCAGCCCACGTCTCCACCAATCTAACGCTGTAATAACTCCCACCAGCCCACGTCTCCACCAATCTAACGCTGTAATAACTCCCACCAGCCCACGTCTCCACCAATCTAACGCTGTAATAACTCCCACCAGCCCACGTCTCCACCAATCTAACGCTGTAATAACTCCCACCAGCCCACGTCTCCACCAATCTAACGCTGTAATAACTCCCACCAGCCCACGTCTTCACCAATCTAACGCTGTAATAACTCCCACGTCTCCACCAATCTAACGCTGTAATAACTCCCACCAGCCCACGTCTTCACCAATCTAACGCTGTAATAACTCCCACGTCTCCACCAATCTAACGCTGTAATAACTCCCACCAGCCCACGTCTCCACCAATCTAACGCTGTAATAACTCCCACGTCTCCACCAATCTAACGCTGTAATAACTCCCACCAGCCCACGTCTCCACCAATCTAACGCTGTAATAACTCCCACCAGCCCACGTCTCCACCAATCTAACACTGTAATAACTCCCACCAGCCCACGTCTCCACCAATCTAACGCTGTAATAACTCCCACCAGCCCACGTCTCCACCAATCTAACGCTGTAATAACTCCCACCAGCCCACGTCTCCACCAATCTAACACTGTAATAACTCCCACCAGCCCACGTCTCCACCAATCTAACGCTGTAATAACTCCCACCAGCCCACGTCTCCACCAATCTAACGCTGTAATAACTCCCACCAGCCCACGTCTCCACCAATCTAACGCTGTAATAACTCCCACCAGCCCACGTCTCCACCAATCTAACAGCTGTAATAACTCCCACCAGCCCACGTCTTCACCAATCTAACGCTGTAATAACTCCCACGTCTCCACCAATCTAACGCTGTAATAACTCCCACCAGCCCACGTCTCCACCAATCTAACGCTGTAATAACTCCCACTAGCCCACGTCTCCACCAATCTAACGCTGTAATAACTCCCACCAGCCCACGTCTCCACCAATCTAACGCTGTAATAACTCCCACCAGCCCACGTCTCCACCAATCTAACACTGTAATAACTCCCACCAGCCCACTTCTCCACCAATCTAACGCTGTAATAACTCCCACCAGCCCACGTCTTCACCAATCTAACGCTGTAATAACTCCCACGTCTCCACCAATCTAACGCTGTAATAACTCCCACCAGCCCACGTCTTCACCAATCTAACGCTGTAATAACTCCCACCAGCCCACGTCTCCACCAATCTAACGTTTTTACATTTGTGAGATGTAGCGAACAAGTGCACACTTCAGGAGATATTATTGGGACACACCCCCAGACGTTGAGGTCCACAGTACTGCTGGTTGTTATTCTTGTCCTCTAAACACTTCCAGAGTACTGACTGGTGGAGGCCTGGATGACATCTAACCACAGGAAGTGTTACCATGTTAATAACTACCATGGAGAGAAGAACACCAGTCAGTACTGTGGAGGTGGAGGCCTGGATTACATCTAACCGTAACCATAGGAACCATGATCTAAACCGTAACCATAGGAAGTGTTACCATGTGCTTGTCAGAATTTATCCTCTGGAACTTGAGAAGGATGGACACTCATCGTGAGACACACACACAGATAAACAGAAACACACAATACACACATGTATTGTGACATCTTCAGACGTTGTAAACAAACAACAAAATGTCCTCATCCACCATTGGGCTTACCTGTCCATCTAGCCCAGGGCTGTCCAATCCTGGTCCTGGAGGGCCCAAACACTTCTGGTTTTCATCCTCTCCTTCTAATTAGGGACTAATTCAGACCTGGGACACCATGTGAGTGTAATTAACTACCAGGTAGAAACAAAAACCAGAAGTGTTTGGGCTCTCCAGGGCCGGAATCGGGCAGCCCTGATCTAGCCAATCAGTCTGTTGTTGGAACCCTGGACCCCTGTGACTCACCTGAGTATGGTGGTTACCCAATACACTGATCTGAGACCAGTTTTCCTCCCATAATCCTAAACGGATCCATTAGATACTAACCTAACCACTGATCTAGGACCAGATTACCCTCCTACAATCCTAACCTGATCCATTAGGAGGGGAAACACCAAACTGTGCTCAGATCTAGGGAGACTCACCGGTCTGTGTAGGGCCCTGAAGGTAGCAAGGTGAGGTTTGACAGAACGGTTAAACTCCCTCAGGCAGAAAGAGAGAGGGGCGCGACCCAGCTTAGAGAGGGGGAAGGGGTTAGGGGGACAGGGGGAGGGGGCAGAGATAGAGGGGGGTGAGAACAGGGGAGGGAAGGACGAGGGAAAGGAGGAAGACAAGGTGGGAAAGGAGAAAACCGCGGGAGGAGGGAGAAGGAGGGATAGACACCGTAAAGAAAAACAAAGAGGATTAAGGCTATGAGAAAAGAGGAAAAAAATACCCTGAAGAAACACTATGTAGAGATACAGAATCATTACACACACACACACACACACACACACACACACACACACACACACACACACACACACACACACACACACACACACACACACACACACACACAGAGAGAGAGAGAGAGAGGAGACAAAAAGAAAGCCAGAGAGAGAGCTCTGAATTGAGAGAGAGAGACATCGATGGAATTGGCCCCTCCGGTGTAAGAAGGGAGTAGAGAGGTGTGGAATGTGTCTGTGTATAGAGACCGTCCCCCAGTAAGACAGAGAAGAGACCGTCCCCCAGTAAGACAGAGAAGAGACCGTCCCCCAGTAAGACAGAGAAGAGACCGTCCCCCAGTAAGACAGAGAAGAGACCGTCCCCCAGTAAGACAGAGAAGAGACCGTCCCCCAGTAAGGCCGAGAAGAGACCGTCCCCCAGTAAGGCCGAGAAGAGACCGTCCCCCAGTAAGACAGAGAAGAGACCGTCCCCCAGTAAGACAGAGAAGAGACCGTCCCCCAGTAAGACAGAGAAGAGACCGTCCCCCAGTAAGACAGAGAAGAGACCGTCCCCCAGTAAGACAGAGAAGAGACCGTCCCCCAGTAAGACAGAGAAGAGACCGTCCCCCAGTAAGACAGAGAAGAGACCGTCCCCCAGTAAGACAGAGAAGAGACCGTCCCCCAGTAAGACAGAGAAGAGACCGTCCCCCAGTAAGACAGAGAAGAGACCGTCCCCCAGTAAGACAGAGAAGAGACCGTCCCCCAGTAAGACAGAGAAGAGACCGTCCCCCAGTAAGACAGAGAAGAGACCGTCCCCCAGTAAGGCCGAGAAGAGACCGTCCCCCAGTAAGGCCGAGAAGAGACCGTCCCCCAGTAAGGCCGAGAAGAGACCGTCCCCCAGTAAGACAGAGAAGAGACCGTCCCCCAGTAAGACAGAGAAGAGACCGTCCCCCAGTAAGACAGAGAAGAGACCGTCCCCCAGTAAGACAGAGAAGAGACCGTCCCCCAGTAAGACAGAGAAGAGACCGTCCCCCAGTAAGACAGAGAAGAGACCGTCCCCCAGTAAGACAGAGAAGAGACCGTCCCCCAGTAAGACAGAGAAGAGACCGTCCCCCAGTAAGACAGAGAAGAGACCGTCCCCCAGTAAGACAGAGAAGAGACCGTCCCCCAGTAAGACAGAGAAGAGACCGTCCCCCAGTAAGACAGAGAAGAGACCGTCCCCCAGTAAGACAGAGAAGAGACCGTCCCCCAGTAAGACAGAGAAGAGACCGTCCCCCAGTAAGACAGAGAAGAGACCGTCCCCCAGTAAGACAGAGAAGAGACCGTCCCCCAGTAAGACAGAGAAGAGACCGTCCCCCAGTAAGACAGAGAAGAGACCGTCCCCCAGTAAGACAGAGAAGAGACCGTCCCCCAGTAAGACAGAGAAGAGACCGTCCCCCAGTAAGACAGAGAAGAGACCGTCCCCCAGTAAGACAGAGAAGAGACCGTCCCCCAGTAAGACAGAGAAGAGACCGTCCCCCAGTAAGGCCGAGAAGAGACCGTCCCCCAGTAAGGCCGAGAAGAGACCGTCCCCCAGTAAGGCCGAGAAGAGACCGTCCCCCAGTAAGGCCGAGAAGAGACCGTCCCCCAGTAAGACAGAGAGAGACCGTCCCCCAGTAAGACAGAGAAGAGACCGTCCCCCAGTAAGACAGAGAAGAGACCGTCCCCCAGTAAGACAGAGAAGAGACCGTCCCCCAGTAAGACAGAGAAGAGACCGTCCCCCAGTAAGACAGAGAAGAGACCGTCCCCCAGTAAGACAGAGAAGAGACCGTCCCCCAGTAAGACAGAGAAGAGACCGTCCCCCAGTAAGACAGAGAAGAGACCGTCCCCCAGTAAGACAGAGAAGAGACCGTCCCCCAGTAAGACAGAGAAGAGACCGTCCCCCAGTAAGACAGAGAAGAGACCGTCCCCCAGTAAGACAGAGAAGAGACCGTCCCCCAGTAAGACAGAGAAGAGACCGTCCCCCAGTAAGACAGAGAAGAGACCGTCCCCCAGTAAGACAGAGAAGAGACCGTCCCCCAGTAAGACAGAGAAGAGACCGTCCCCCAGTAAGACAGAGAAGAGACCGTCCCCCAGTAAGACAGAGAAGAGACCGTCCCCCAGTAAGACAGAGAAGAGACCGTCCCCCAGTAAGACAGAGAAGAAGAGACCGGATTGAAAATAGCAATCATTTTATACCTTGATTATTTGCAGGAATACTTGGGAACAGATTTCCTGAATTTAAACATTGTTTTACTGAATTCCTGGTAATTTGCGGTCTTAAAAAAATAAAAATGATATAATCTATTCCCATTTTTTTAAATAAAATATTTTTGGGTCCCCAAAAAATGACTCTGTTGCCGGTGTACAGTGTAGTGTTCAGGGTGCTAGTATATACCTTGTTCTTCTGGCTGAAGGGCCACAGTTTAGTGCATACTTTAGGGTGGTTGAGGCTGGAGTCTGATGTAGGTTAGTCAGTGTGTAGGGTGTAGTGTGAAGGGTACATACCTTGGTTTTCTTGTGGCTGAAGGGCCACAGTTTAGTGCGGATTTTAGGTTGGTTGAGGTTGGCGTCTGAGGAGGCTGGTTTGATACCTTGGCTGTAGTCTTCAAAGTCCACTTCAGCTGGTCGCTCAAAACCTGACTTGTGTTGTTCTATAAACCGCATGGAGTCCTGAAGACACACACACAGGACATGGCAAGTGAGTGTGTGTTAGCGACCATGTGTGTGTGTTGGCGTGTGTGCATGCATGCTTGTGTCCGTGTGTGTTAGCACCCGTGTGTGGATGTGTGTTAGCGACCATGTGTGTGTATGCATGCTTGCGTCCGCGTGTGTGTGTTGGTGTGCGTGTATGCATGCTTGCGTCCGTTTGTGTTAGCACCCGTGTGTGTGTTGGTGTGTGTGTATGCATGCTTGCGTCCGTGTGTGTTAGCACCCGTGTGTGTGTTGGTGTGTGTGTATGCATGCTTGCGTCCGTGTGTGTTAGCACCCGTGTGTGTGTGTGTGTGTGTGTGTTGGTGTGTGTATGCATGCTTGCGTCCGTGTGTGTTAGCACCCGTGTGTGTGTGTGTGTGTGTGTGTTGGTGTGTGTATGCATGCTTGCGTCCGTGTGTGTTAGCACCCGTGTGTGTGTGTGTGTTGGTGTGTGTGCATGCATGCTTGTGTCCGTGTGTGTTAGCACCCGTGTGTGGATGTGTGTTAGCGACCATGTGTGTGTATGCATGCTTGCGTCCGCGTGTGTGTTGGTGTGCGTGTATGCATGCTTGCGTCCGTTTGTGTTAGCACTCGTGTGTGTGTTGGTGTGTGTGTGTGTATGCATGCTTGCGTCCGTGTGTGTTAGCACCCGTGTGTGTGTGTTGGTGTGTGTATGCATGCTTGCGTCCGTGTGTGTTCTCACCTGTTTACCGTTGGTGTTCCGCCCTGCCATACTGATCCCGTCCAGACATTTAGTGATGATGGGTAAAACCTTCTTCTCTATGTCAGCAAACTGACTGTAGCCCTCTGCCAGGCTCCTGATACGCCGCTCATCCATATCCTGCAGCTTCTACACACATTATATACACACACACACACACACATTATATACACACCCACACATTATACACACACACACACACACACACGATATACACACACACACACATATATACACACATGATATACACACACACACACACACATTATATACACACGATATACACACACACACACACACACACACACACATTATATACACACAAATTATATGTACACACCAACATTATATACACACACAAAAACAGTCTTGTATAACTGATCTTGAGGGGACACAAAATTCAGTCCCATTCAAAATCAAATTTTCGTTAACCCCTAAACTAAACCTATCCTTAAAGCCTAGCTCCTAACCCTAACTCTAACCTTAACCCTAAACCCCCTAGAAATAACATTTGACCGTGTGGGGGACTAACAAAATGTCCCCAGTTGGTCAAATGTTTGTTTGTTTACTATTCTAGTAGGGACTTCTGGTTCCCCACAAGTATAGTTAAACACGTCTACACACACACAGTACCAGTCAACAGTTTGGACACACATAATCATTCCAGGGTTTTTCTTTCTTTTTTACATTGTAGAATAATAGTGAAGACATCAAAACTATGAAATAACAGATATGGAATCATGTAGTAACCAAAAAAAAAAGAGATAAACAAATCAAAATATACTATATTTGAGAATCTTCAAAGTAGCCTCCCTTTGCCTTGATGACAGCTTTGCACACTCTTGGAATTCTCTCAACCAGCTTCATGAGGTAGTTACCTGTAATGTATTTCAATTAAAAGGTGTGCCTTGTTCAAAGTTAATTTGTGGAATTTCTTTCCTTCTTAATACGTTTGAGACAATCAGTTGTGTTGTGACAAGGTAGGGGTGGTATACAGAAGACAACCCTATTTGGTAAAGACCAAGTCCATATTATGTCAAGAACAGCTCAAATAAGCAAAGAGAAACAACAGCACATTATTACTTTAAGACATGAAGGTCAGTCAATCGTGAAAATGTCAAGAATTTCAAGTGCAGTCACAAAAACCATCAAGCGCTATGATGAAACTGGCTCTCATGAGGACCGCCACAGGAAAGGAAAACCCAGAGTTACCTCTGCTGCAGAGGATAAGTTCATTAGAGTTACTAGCCTCAGAAATTGCAGCCCAAATAAATGCTTCACAGAGTTCAAGTAACAGACACATCTCAACATCAACTGTTCAGAGGAGACTGTGTAAATCAGGTCTTCATGGTCGAATTGCTGCAAAGAAACCACTACTAAAGGACACCAATAATAAGAAGAGACTTGCTTGGGCCAAGAAACACGAGCAATGGACATTAGACCGGTGGAAATCTGTCCTTTAGTCTGATGAGTCTAAATTTAAGATTTTTGGTTCCAACCGGCATGTCTTTGAGACGCAGAATAGGTGAACGGATGATCTCCACATGTGTGGTTCCCACCGAAAAGCATGGAGGAGGTGTGATGGGGGTGCTTTGCTGGCGACACTGTTAGTGATTTATTTAGAATTCAAGGCACACTTAACCAGCATGGCTACCACAGCATTCTGCGCTTAGTGGGACAATCATTTGTTTTTCAACAGAACAATGACCCAACACACCTCCAGGCTGTGTAAGGGCTATTTGACCAAGAAGGAGAGTGATGGAGTGCTGCATCAGATGACCTGGTCTCCACAATCACTCGACCTCAACCCAATTGAGATGGTTTGGGATGAGTTGGACTGCAGAGTAAAGGACAAGCAGCCAACACATGGTCAGCATACGTGGGAACTCCTTCAAGACCGTTGAAAAAGCATTCCTCATGAAGCTGGTTGAGAGAATGCCAAGAGTGTGCAAAGCTGTCATCAAGGCAAATGGTGGCTACTTTGAAGAATCTCAAATATATTTTGTAAATTTTTTTGGGTTCTTACATGATTCCATGTGTTATTTCAGAGCTTTGATGTCTTCACTATTATTCTACAATGTAGAAAACAGTCAATATTAAGAAAAACCCTTGAATGAGTTTGTGTCCAAACTTTTGACTGGTACTGTGTGTATATACAGTTGAAATCGGAAGTTTACATACACCTTAGCCAAATACATGTAAACTTAGTTTTTCACAATTCCTGACATTTAATCCCAGTAAAAATTCCCTGTCTTAGGTCAGTTAGGATCTCCACTTTATTTTAAGAATGTGAAATGTCAGAAAAATAGTAGAGAGAATGATTTATTTCAGCTTTAATTTCTTTCATCACATTCCCAGTGGGTCAGAAGTTTACACACACTCAATTAGTATTTGGTAGCATTGCCTTTAAATTGTTTAACTTGGGTCAAACATTTCGGGTAGCCTTCCACAAGTTTCCCACAATAAGTTGGGTGAATTTTGGACAATTCCTCCTAACAGAGCTGGTGTAACTGAGTCAGGTTTCTAAGCCTCCTTGCTCGCACATGCTTTTTCAGTTCTGCCCACATATTTTCTATAGGATTGAGGTCAGGGCTTTTTGATGGCCAATCCAATACCTTGACTTTGTCCTTAAGCCATTTTGCCACAACTTTTGAAGTATGCTTGGGGTCATTGTCCATTTAGAAGACCCATTTGCGACCAAGCTTCAACTTCCTGACTGATGTCTTGAGATGTTGCTTCAATATATACACATAATTTTCCTTCCTCATGATGTCATCTATTTTGTGAAGTGCACCAGGCCCTCCTGCAGCAAAGCACACCCACAACATGATGCTGCCACCACCATGCTTCATGGTTGGGATGGTGGTCTTCGGCTTGCAAGCCTCCCCCTTTTTCCTCCAAACATAAAAGGTAATTATGGCCAAACAGTTCTATTTTTGTTTCATCAGACCAGAGGACATTTCTCCAAAAAGTACGATCTTTGTCCCCATATGCAGTTGCAAACCGTAGTCTGGCTTTTTTATGGCAGTTTTGGAGCAGTGGCTTCTTCCTTGCTGAGCGGCCTTTCAGGTTATGTCGCTATAGGACTCGTTTTACTGTGGATATAGATACATTTGTACCCGTTTCCTCCAGAATGCCAACAAGGCCTTTGCTGTTGTTCTGGGATTGATTTGCACTTTTCGCACCAATGTACGTTCATCTCTAGGAGACAGAACGCATCTCCTTCCTGAGTGGTATGATGGCTGCGTGGTCCCATGGTGTTTATACTTACGTACTATTGTTTGTACAGATGAACGTGGTACCTTCAGGTGTTTGGAAATTGCTTCCAAGGATGAACCAGACTTGTGGAGGTCTACAATATTTTTTATGAGGTCTTGGCTGATTTCTTTTGATTTTCCCATGATGTCAAGCAGAGGCACTGAGTTTGAAGGTAGGCCTTGAAATACATCCACAGGTACACCTCCAATTGACTCAAATTATGTCAATTAGCCTATCAGAAGCTTCTAAAGCCATGACATCATTTTCTGGAATTTTCCAAGCTGTTTAAAGGCACAGTCAACTTAGTGTATGTAAACTTCTGACCCTCTGGAATTGTGATACAGTGAATTATAAGTGAAATAATCTGTCTGTAAACAATTGTTGGAAAAATTACTTGTGTCATGCACAAAGTAGATGTCCTAACCGACTTGCCAAAACTATAATTTGTTAACAATACATTTGTGGAGTGGTTGAAAAACAAGTTTTAATGACTCCAACCTAAGAGTATGTAAACTTCCGACTTCTACTGTAAATATATATCTCACACACACACAACGTGTGGAGACAGATCAGTAGGTAAAGTGAGTGTTACATTAAACAGCTGCGGTATCTCTGTGTAGTAGAAGGTGTTCTGTTCCTTGTTGTATTTCTGGAGCTGGGCGGCGTAGTCGTTCCTGCACTCCTCCGCTGTGTGTGTCTTCACATGGGCATGCTGCTTCACCTGGACACACACACCTGTATTAACTGGTATATAGGTACGTATGCTGCTTCACCTGGACACACACCTGTATTAACCTGTTGGGTCTAGGGGGCAGCATTTGCACGTCTGGATAAAAAAAATGTACCCGATTTAATCTGGTTACTAATCCTACCCAGTAACTAGAATATGCATATACTTATTATATATGGATAGAAAACACTCTAAAGTTTCCAAAACTGTTTGAATGGTGTCTGTGAGTATAACAGAACTCATTTGGCAGGCAAAACCCTGAGACATTTTCTGACAGGAAGTGGATACCTGATGTGTTGTATTGACTTTAAAGCTATCCCATTGAAAAACACAGGGGTTTAGGAATATTTTGGCACTTCCTATTGCTTCCACTAGATGTCACCAGCCTTTACAAAGTGTTTTGAGTCTTCTGGAGGGAGATCTGACCGAACAAGAGCCATGGAACGGTGATGTCCCATTAGACACCTGGCGCGCTACTTCATGTTGGGTACCCTCGTTCCAATACGTTATAAAAGGCTATGCATTCGTCCACCTTGAATATTATTCATGTTCTGGTTAAAAAAGGCCCTAATGATTTATGCTATACAACGTTTGACATGTTTGAACGAACGGAAATATATTTTTTCCCCTCGTTCATGACGAGAAGTCCGGCTGGCTTACATCATGTGCTAACGAGACGGAGATTTTTGGACATAAATGATGAGCTTTTTTGAACAAAACTACATTCGTTATGGACCTGTGATACCTGGAAGTGACATCTGATGAAGAGAATCAAAGGTAATGGATTATTTACATAGTATTTTCGATTTTAGATCTCCCCAACATGACGTCTAGTCTGTATCGCAACGCGTATTTTTCTGGGCACAGTGCTCAGATTATTGCAAAGTGTGATTTCCCAGTAAGGTTATTTTTAAATCTGGCAAGTTGATTGCGTTCAAAAGATGTAAATCTATAATTCTTTAAATGACAATATAATATTTTACCAATGTTTTCTAATTTTAATTATTTAATTTGTGACGCTGACTTGACTGCCGGTTATTGGAGGGAAACGATTTCCTCAACATCAATGCCATAGTAAAACGCTGTTTTTGTATATAAATATGAACTTGATAGAACTAAAAATGCATGCATTGTCTAACATAATGTCCTAGGAGTGTCATCTGATGGAGATTGTAAAAGGTTAGTGTATCATTTTAGCTGGTTTTATGGTTTTGGTGACCCTGTCTTTGACTTGACAAAACATTACACACAACTCTTGTAAATGTACTGTCCTAACATACTCTAAATTTATGCTTTCGCCGTAAAACCTTTTTGAAATCGTAAAACGTGGTTAGATTAAGGAGATGTTTATCTTTCAAATGGTGTAACATAGTTGTATTTTTGAAAAATTTGAATTTTGACATTTATTTGGATTCAAATTTGCCGCTCTTGAAATGCACCTGCTGTTGATGGAGTGCACCACAGGTGGCACGCTAGCGTCCCACCTAGCCCCAAGAGGTTAACTGGTATATAGGTATGTATGCTGCGTCACCTGGACACACACCCTCCTGTATTAACTGGTATATAGGTACGTATGCTGCTTCACCTGGACACACACCTGTATTAACTGGTATATAGGTATGTATGCTGCTTCACCTGGACACACACCCACCTGTATTAACTGGTATATAGGCATGTATGCTGCTTCACCTGGACACACACCTGTATTCACTGGTATATAGGTACGCATGCTGCTTCACCTGGACACACACCTGTATTAACTGGTATATAGGCATGTATGCTGCTTCACCTGGACACACACCTGTATTAACTGGTATATAGGTACGTATGCTGCTTCACCTGGACACACACCTGTATTAACTGGTATATAGGCATGTATGCTGCTTCACCTGGACACACACCTGTATTAACTGGTATATAGGCATGTATGCTGCTTCACCTGGACACACACCTGTATTCACTGGTATATAGGTACGCATGCTGCTTCACCTGGACACACCTGTATTAACTGGTATATAGGCATGTATGCTGCTTCACCTGGACACACACACCTGTATTAACTGGTATATAGGTATGTATGCTGCTTCACCTGGACACACACACCTGTATTAACTGGTATATAGGTATGTATGCTGCTTCACCTGGACACACACCTGTATTAACTGGTATATAGGTATCGATGCTGCTTCACCTGGACACACACCTGTATTAATTGTTATATAGACACGTGGTATGAACGTTGAGGTAATCTGTGTGAGTACCTTCTCAACATCTGCTTTGATAGCGTTTGTGTCGTTCTCAATTTTCTCTGCTTGCTGCGTGGCTTTCTCTGCCTCTCCCCACTCCTTGGCAAAACGCCTCTTAGTCTGCACACACACACACACACACACACACACACACACACACACACACACACACACACACACACACACACACACACACACACAGTTAGAGAGTACATTGATATTATGAGACTTGGTTTGGTAAGGGTTATAGCAGGGATCATCAACTAGATTCAGCCACGGGCCGATTCTTCCTGAGCAGATGGATGGTCAGGGGGCCGGAACATATTTACAAATCATTTGTAGACTGCATATTGACCGCAAGAAGCCCAAACATATCATTAAACTAAAACAATCATTTCAAACCTTGATTACATTTATATACGATCATGTCTCTATTAGGTGTGAGAATACATGGGAACAGATTTCCAAAAATGTAAATCACTTGGAGCTGACTTCCTGGTGTTGTCCAACAATGAACATTCAACCAATTTATTTGTTTTGCTCAGAAAACTTGTGGGGGGAATCAAAACCACCCGCGGGCCGACGGTTGGGGACCCGTGGGTTATAGGGATCATAACATGTACAGTGGGGGGGAAAAGGTATTTGATCCCCTGCTGATTTTGTACGTTTGCCCACTGACAAAGAAATGATCAGTCTATAATTTTAATGGTAGGTTAATTTGAACAGTGAGAGACAGAATAACAACAAAAACATCCAGAAAAACGCATGTCAAAAATGTTATTAAATGCAAATCAATTTATGAGGGAAATAAGCATTTGACCCCTCTGCAAAACATGACTTAGTACTTGGTGGCAAAACCCTTGTTGGCAATCACAGAGGTCAGACGTTTCTTGTAGTTGGCCACCAGGTTTGCACACATCTCAGGAGGGACTTTGTCCCACTCCTCTTTGCAGATCTTCTCCAAGGCATTAAGGCTTCGAGGCTGACGTTTGGCAACTCGAACCTTCAGCTCCCTCCACAGATTTTCTATGGGATTAAGGTCTGGAGACTGGCTAGGCCACTCCAGGACCTTAATGTGCTTCTTCTTGAGCCACTGCTTTGTTGCCTTGGCCGGGTGTTTTGGGTCATTGTCATGCTGGAATACCCATCCACGACCCATTTTCAAAGCCCTGGCTGAGGGAAGGAGGTTCTCACCCAAGATTTGACGGTACATGGCCCCGTCCATCGTCCCTTTGATGCAGTGAAGTTGTCCTGTCCCCTTAGCAGAAAAACACCCCCAAAGCATAATGTTTCCACCTCCATGTTTGACGGTGGGGATGGTATTCTTGGGGTCATAGGCAGCATTCTTCCTCCTCCAAAAACGGCGAGTTGAGTTGATGCCAAAGAGCTCCATTTTGGTCTCATCTGACCACAACACTTTCACCAGTTGTCCTCTGAACCATTCAGATGGTCATTGGCAAACTTCAGACGGGCATGTATATGTGCTTTCTTGAGCAGGGGGACCTTGCGGGCGCTGCAGGATTTCAGTCCTTCACGGCGTAGTGTGTTACCAATTGTTTTCTTGGTGACAATGGTCCCAGCTGCCTTGAGATCATTGACAAGATCCTCCCATGTAGTTCTGGGCTGATTCCTCACCGTTCTCATGATCATTGCAACTCCACGAGGTGAGATCTTGCATGGAGCCCCAGGCCGAGGGAGATTGACAGTTCTTTTGTGTTTCTTCCATTTGCGAATAATCGCACCAACTGTTGTCACCTTCTCACCAAGCTGCTTGGCGATGGTCTTGTAGCCCATTCCAGCCTTGTGTAGGTCTACAATCTTGTCCCTGACATCCTTGGAGAGTTCTTTGGTCTTGGCCATGGTGGAGAGTTTGGAATCTGATTGATTGACTGCTTCTGTGGACAGGTGTCTTTTATACAGGTAACAAGCTGAGATTAGGAGCACTCCCTTTAAGAGTGTGCTCCTAATCTCAGCTCATTACCTGTATAAAAGACACCTGGGAGCCAGAAATCTTTCTGATTGAGAAGGGGTCAAATACTTACTTCCCTCATTAAAATGCAAATCAATTCATAACATGTTGAACATGCGTTTTTCTGGATTTTTTTGTTGTTATTCTGTCTCTCACTGTTCAAATAAACCTAACCTTTAAAATTATAGACTGATCATTTCTTTGTAAGTGGGCAAACGTACAAAATCAGCAGGGGATCAAATACTTTTTCCCCCTCACTGTATTCACTCTCAATCACACAGAAACTCACATTCTCTAGCTGTTTGAAACTGATCTCCAAGTTCTGTTGAGCTTTTTTGGCATCGGCCAGGTACTGGGGGGAGGGAGAGAGATTAGTTAGAGGACAACGTCAAAGTGAGTTCAACATGTCGGTGATGTTATCTCCCTCTCACTGTTTTGCGTTCTTGTTTGAGGTCCTGGAGGTATTTAGTGAGTTCTACACAGATTCCAGTCATCATGTTCTCGGCTATCAGCTCTCTCTGGCCCGCATAATCATTCAGCTCATTCAGAATGTCCTGGAACGACTGGTGATTGGTGAACCTGCGGGTGGAGGGGCAACAAGACAGAATGTGATTGGTTCACTTCCAGGAAGCAGGGGTAAAGGGTTGTATGTTATTGGTTCACTTCCAGGAAGCAGGGGTAAAGGGTTGTATGTTATTGGTTCACTTCCAGGAAGCAGGGGTAAAGAGTTGCATGTGATTGGTGGGACAAAGAAATATGTCTGTCTAATAAAGACAAACACAAGTGACAAAGGATAAGCATAGCATTCATCTGATAATCACTAACTGATTAGAGAGAGGACACACAGACACCGACAGACACAGACAGACACCGACAGACACCGACAGACACCGACAGACACCGACAGACACCGACAGACAGACAGACAGACAGACAGACACAGACAGACAGACACAGACAGACAGACACCGACAGACACCGACAGACACCGACAGACACAGACAGACAGACACCGACAGACACAGACAGACACAGACAGACACAGACAGACACAGACAGACACAGACAGACACAGACAGACAGACACAGACAGACACAGACAGACAAAGCTCACCCGCACTCCTGCTCCTCCTTGCTGCCTCGTTTAAGGTATTTCTTGGAGAGGTTCCTGAGAGGAAGAGAGAATGTCAGGGTTACATTCTAAATACTAATTAAAATACACTGACATACTGCACAAACACACACACACACACACACACTGCACACTGACAGACACACACACACTGACAGACAGACAGACAGACAGACACACACACACACACTGACAGACAAACACACACTGACAGACACACACACACTGACAGACACAGACACACACACACTGCACACACATTTCACACCTACAGACACATTTCACACCTACAGACACATTTCACACTGACAGACACATTTCACACTGACAGACACACACACACACACACACACACACACACACACACACACACACACACACACACACACACACACACACACAGACAAGCTGCACACACAGACACACACACACTGCACACTGACAGACATTTCACACTGACAGACACACACACACACAGACAAGCTGCACACACAGACACACACACACAGACACACTGACACACTGCACACACACACAGACAGACACACTGCACACACAAGCTGCACACACACAGACACACACACAGACACACTGCACACACAGACAGACACACACACACACACACACACACACAGACAGACAGTCACTTACAGAAACATAAAGAAACACAGTCAAAACAGACACACTGCACACAGACAGACACACTGCACACAGACAGACACACTGCACACAGACAGACACACTGCACACAGACAGACACACTGCACACAGACAGACACACTGCACACAGACAGACACACTGCACACACACAGACACACTGCCAGACACACTGCACACAGACAGACACACTGCACACAGACAGACACACTGCACACAGACAGACACACTGCACACTGACAGACACACTGCACACTGACAGACACACTGCACACTGACAGACACACTGCACACTGACAGACACACTGCACACTGACAGACACACTGCACACAGACAGACACACTGCACACAGACAGACACACTGCACACAGACAGACACACTGCACACAGACAGACACACTGCACACAGACAGACACACTGCACACAGACAGACACACTGCACCCAGACAGACAGAAACTGCACCCAGACAGACAGAAACTGCACCCAGACAGACAGAAACTGCACCCAGACAGACAGAAACTGCACACAGACAGACAGAAACTGCACACAGACAGACAGAAACTGCACACAGACAGACAGAAACTGCACACAGACAGACAGAAACTGCACACAGACAGACAGAAACTGCACACAGACAGACAGAAACTGCACACAGACAGACAGAAACTGCACACAGACAGACAGAAACTGCACACAGACAGACAGAAACTGCACACAGACAGACAGAAACTGCACACAGACAGACAGAAACTGCACACAGACAGACAGAAACTGCACACAGACAGACACACACAGACAGACACCTGAGTTGCTTGGCGTAGTTCTGTTCAATCTCGGTCCGTTCTTTGACAAACTTGACGTATCGGTCCACCAGATCCAGTCCTGACTGGGTGTGTTTATCAATACCATCATACTGGTCCTACAGACAGGAGACAGAACAGGGTTAGATACAACACACTCCTCTATACAGTACAGCTGTAATATAACCACTAGTATACAACACACTCCTCTATACAGTACAGCTGTAATATAACCACTAGTATATAACACACTCCTCTATACAGTACAGCTGTAATATAACCACTAGTATATAACACACTCCTCTATACAGTACAGCTGTAATATAACCACTAGTATATAACACACTCCTCTATACAGTACAGCTGTAATATAACCACTAGTATATAACACACTCCTCTATACAGTACAGCTGTAATATAACCACTAGTATATAACACACTCCTCTATACAGTACAGCTGTAATATAACCACTAGTATATAACACACTCCTCTATACAGTACAGCTGTAATATAACCACTAGTATATAACACACTCCTCTATACAGTACAGCTGTAATATAACCACTAGTATATAACACACTCCTCTATACAGTACAGCTGTAATATAACCACTAGTATATAACACACTCCTCTATACAGTACAGCTGTAATATAACCACTAGTATATAACACACTCCTCTATACAGTACAGCTGTAATATAACCACTAGTATATAACACACTCCTCTATACAGTACAGCTGTAATATAACCACTAGTATATAACACACTCCTCTATACAGTACAGCTGTAATATAACCACTAGTATATAACACACTCCTCTATACAGTACAGCTGTAATATAACCACTAGTATATAACACACTCCTCTATACAGTACAGCTGTAATATAACCACTAGTATATAACACACTCCTCTATACAGTACAGCTGTAATATAACCACTAGTATATAACACACTCCTCTATACAGTACAGCTGTAATATAACCACTAGTATATAACACACTCCTCTATACAGTACAGCTGTAATATAACCACTAGTATATAACACACTCCTCTATACAGTACAGCTGTAATATAACCACTAGTATATAACACACTCCTCTATACAGTACAGCTGTAATATAACCACTAGTATATAACACACTCCTCTATACAGTACAGCTGTAATATAACCACTAGTATATAACACACTCCTCTATACAGTACAGCTGTAATATAACCACTAGTATATAACACACTCCTCTATACAGTACAGCTGTAATATAACCACTAGTATATAACACACTCCTCTATACAGTACAGCTGTAATATAACCACTAGTATATAACACACTCCTCTATACAGTACAGCTGTAATATAACCACTAGTATATAACACACTCCTCTATACAGTACAGCTGTAATATAACCACTAGTATATAACACACTCCTCTATACAGTACAGCTGTAATATAACCACTAGTATATAACACACTCCTCTATACAGTACAGCTGTAATATAACCACTAGTATATAACACACTCCTCTATACAGTACAGCTGTAATATAACCACTAGTATATAACACACTCCTCTATACAGTACAGCTGTAATATAACCACTAGTATATAACACACTCCTCTATACAGTACAGCTGTAATATAACCACTAGTATATAACACACTCCTCTATACAGTACAGCTGTAATATAACCACTAGTATATAACACACTCCTCTATACAGTACAGCTGTAATATAACCACTAGTATATAACACACTCCTCTATACAGTACAGCTGTAATATAACCACTAGTATATAACACACTCCTCTATACAGTACAGCTGTAATATAACCACTAGTATATAACACACTCCTCTATACAGTACAGCTGTAATATAACCACTAGTATATAACACACTCCTCTATACAGTACAGCTGTAATATAACCACTAGTATATAACACACTCCTCTATACAGTACAGCTGTAATATAACCACTAGTATATAACACACTCCTCTATACAGTACAGCTGTAATATAACCACTAGTATATAACACACTCCTCTATACAGTACAGCTGTAATATAACCACTAGTATATAACACACTCCTCTATACAGTACAGCTGTAATATAACCACTAGTATATAACACACTCCTCTATACAGTACAGCTGTAATATAACCACTAGTATATAACACACTCCTCTATACAGTACAGCTGTAATATAACCACTAGTATATAACACACTCCTCTATACAGTACAGCTGTAATATAACCACTAGTATATAACACACTCCTCTATACAGTACAGCTGTAATATAACCACTAGTATATAACACACTCCTCTATACAGTACAGCTGTAATATAACCACTAGTATATAACACACTCCTCTATACAGTACAGCTGTAATATAACCACTAGTATATAACACACTCCTCTATACAGTACAGCTGTAATATAACCACTAGTATATAACACACTCCTCTATACAGTACAGCTGTAATATAACCACTAGTATATAACACACTCCTCTATACAGTACAGCTGTAATATAACCACTAGTATATAACACACTCCTCTATACAGTACAGCTGTAATATAACCACTAGTATATAACACACTCCTCTATACAGTACAGCTGTAATATAACCACTAGTATATAACACACTCCTCTATACAGTACAGCTGTAATATAACCACTAGTATATAACACACTCCTCTATACAGTACAGCTGTAATATAACCACTAGTATATAACACACTCCTCTATACAGTACAGCTGTAATATAACCACTAGTATATAACACACTCCTCTATACAGTACAGCTGTAATATAACCACTAGTATATAACACACTCCTCTATACAGTACAGCTGTAATATAACCACTAGTATATAACACACTCCTCTATACAGTACAGCTGGCTGTAATATAACCACTAGTATATAACACACTCCTCTATACAGTACAGCTGTAATATAACCACTAGTATATAACACACTCCTCTATACAGTACAGCTGTAATATAACCACTAGTATATAACACACTCCTCTATACAGTACAGCTGTAATATAACCACTAGTATATAACACACTCCTCTATACAGTACAGCTGTAATATAACCACTAGTATATAACACACTCCTCTATACAGTACAGCTGTAACAGGAGAACTACTAGTTACAGGACTGGAACAACACACTCCTCCTCTTACATCACTGCACCAGCCAGTTGTACAGGTATATCCTCTCCACTATGTATCCTACACTGGTCTCTGTCTGAGAGACAATCTACTATCTACAGGTATATCCTCTCCACTATGTATCCTACACTGGTCTCTGTCTGAGAGACAATCTACTATCTACAGGTATATCCTCTCCACTATGTATCCTACACTGGTCTCTGTCTGAGAGACAATCTACTATCTACAATCTACAGGTATATCCTCTCCACTATGTATCCTACACTGGTCTCTGTCTGAGAGACAATCTACTATCTACAGGTATATCCTCTCCACTATGTATCCTACACTGGTCTCTGTCTGAGAGACAATCTACTATCTACAATCTACAGGTATATCCTCTCCACTATGTATCCTACACTGGTCTCTGTCTGAGAGACAATCTACTATCTACTATCTACTGGCTGGGATGAGGCCACTCTCACTCTCACACTCTGACTCACTATGTAGGTATGTAGGGATCTCTGTGTGTGAAGTCCATGGTGACTGAGACACAGATAGAATCTCCTGATAGACTCTCCTCAGAGACACAGAGGCTGCATCCCCTACTACTAACCAGGGCCACTAGGGTTCTGGTCTAAAGTAGTGCACTATGTAGGGAATATGGTGCCATTTGGGATGTAGACATATACTAAACAGAGCTAATGAACTGAATAGAAGTGATTATACAGAACACATTTACTACAGTCATGTCCTCAATACTGCATCTGAACCAGGACAGAGAGAGAGAGAGAGAGAGAGAGAGAGACAGAGAGACAGAGAGACAGAGAGACAGAGAGACAGAGAGACAGAGAGACAGAGAGACAGAGAGACAGAGAGAGAATAACATTTCAGAGCCACTTATTGGGTCAATGAAATGGAAGGTCAATCAAAGCACTGCTGATATACAGCTAGTGTAACCTCTGTATGTAGACTACTGCTGATATACAGCTAGTGTAACCTCTGTATGTAGACTACTGCTGATATACAGCTAGTGTAACCTCTGTATGTAGACTACTGCTGATATACAGCTAGTGTAACCTCTGTATGTAGACTACTGCTGATATACAGCTAGTGTAACCTCTGTATGTAGACTACTGCTGATATACAGCTAGTGTAACCTCTGTATG
>NC_138292.1:79275000-79282500 GCF_965601325.2 Salmo salar | reverse complement strand
GGACTATGGGTGTTAGCATTGGCTCGCTAAACTACCTCCAACTTCCCTCACACTTGACACATAACAATGGTATCCATGAGTTCATCTGACTCTGGGGAGGTAGAGAAAGGGCCTCATTGCCAAAATCCTGAAGTACCCCCTTTAAGAGAGAACAACAACTAGGGCTGATGGGAGAATTTATGTCCAGAGTCCCAAATGGCCTCCTATTCCTGACATACTAGACCAGAGCCCAAATGGCCTCCTATTCCCTACATACCAGAGCCCAAATGGCCTCGTATTCCCTACATACTAGATCAGAGCCCCATGGGCACAAATGGCCTCCTATTCCCCATGGGCCCAAATGGCCTCGTATTCCCTACATACTAGACCAGGGCCCAAATGGCCTCCTATTCCCTACATACTAGACCAGAGCACCATGGGCCCAAATGGCCTCCTATACCCTACATACTAGATCAGGCCCCAAATGGCCTCCTATTCCCTACATACCGGAGCCCAAATGGCCTCATATTCCCTACATACTAGATCAGAGCCCCATGGGCACAAATGGCCTCCTATTCCCCATGGGCCCAAATGGCCTCCTATTCCCTACATACTAGATCAGGGCCCAAATGGCCTCCTATTCCCTACATACTAGACCTGGGACCAAATGGCTTATTCCCTACATACTAGACCAGAGCACCATGGGCCCAAATGGCCTCCTATTCTCTACATACTAGACCAGAGCCCAAATGGCCTCCTATTCCCTACATACTAGACCAGAGCCCAAATGGCCTCCTATTCCCTACATACTAGACCAGAGCCCAAATGGCCTCCTATTCCCTACATACTAGACCAGGGCCCAAATGGCCTCCTATTCCCTACATACTAGACCTGGGCCCACATGGTCTCCTATTCCCTACATGCTAGACCTTGGCCCAAATGGCCTCCTATTCCCTACATACTAGACCTGGGCCCACATGGTCTCCTATTCCCTACATGCTAGACCTTGGCCCAAATGGCCTCCTATTCCCTACATACTAAACCTGGGCCCACATGGCCTCCTATTCCCTACATGCTAGACCTTGGCCCAAATGGCCTATTCCCTACATACTAAACCAGAGCACCATGGGCCCAAATGGCCTCCTATTCCCTACATACTAAACCAGGGCCCGAATGGCCTCCTATTCCCTACATACTAGACCAGGGCCCCATGGACCCTGGGCACATTCACAAAGCATCTCAGAGTAGCACTGCTGATCAGTGACCAGGATCCACCTCTTATTATTCAGGGTCTAAATAAAAAGGCCAAACTGATCCTAGATCAGCACTCCTACTCTGAGACGCTTCGTGAACATGGGCCCTGGTCAAAAGTAGTGCACTATATAGGGAATGGGGTGCCACGTAGGACATAGACTGTCTGCATAGAGTGCATGACCTGACTGAAACCCTACTACAAGCCTGACTGGCCTGTGGCTATGAACTGTAGAAGTCCTTTTGATTCAGATCTAGGATCAGCGTACACTACCATCACTACCCGAGTTGGATCATCTCAAAACTGACCTTAGACCAGTGTCTAACTCCATTCTAGTACTCCCCTGGTGAGATCAGACTAAACCAGGGCCAGATTAACCCCTGACAATATGGTTCACTTGGTTCAATAACAGTTGACACCTCGTCACCGCACGCACAAAACACGAGTAATTCAATAGTATCTCTACAAACCAACTGAATATTATCATAACATCAATGTCTTGCTTATACGTTGAATATGATCATATGGGTTGTAACTAGTTTATATGCGAATGCTGGACCAAAAAAATCTATCCTTTACAGAAGCCTAGCTAGCTAAGTCACCTTTATGATGTCAAGGTACGCAACATTGCGAAATAACAGCCGCCCTCAAACTGCAAACTACTTTAGTCTACTTGCCTAGAGTTGTCATCAACTTTGTTAGAGTTAACAGTTGAAAACAATGTCAAAGGCATGTATTATTTTTGAGACAGCAAAAAAACAATCACATTCTCCGGGGAATTTGCTGTTATTGTGTAGTTAAGGATACTGTAGCTAGCTAGCTAGCTACTGTAACTAGTGCATATGTCCTTACCCAAAGATCCGTCCCCCAATCCATGTTTTCAAAGTTCCCACCGACAGAAAAAGGAGGCTTTCTATCAATCTGTATTTCCCAAACTCCTGGAGGATCCACAGACTTTAGTCTGGAGAGGGGAGACGTCGGAGGAAATGTCGGGAAGTTGACGCCTCAATCATCCGTTCCTTCAAGGGAAAGAAAATGTGTTTTCGCCCGGTCGTCTTGAAACTAGTTTTGGTCGCAAGACAAGAGAGGGTGGGAGGGAGGGTTGGTCACCAGTCTTTCCACATTTCATGTCGCGAATGTTTGCTTGGTCTTAAAGGAGCCGAGGTTCATTCCTTCAACTGTCAAGGTTTATACCAAAATGGGAAACACATTCATACCTTTTAATGTTACATCTTAAATGTTGCTTATTTACCTTTGTGTACCGCACTTTTTGTACGTTTAACGTTTGCCCGCCTAACCAATCTAGGAAATCTGAGTGAGTAGTGGGCTGTAAAATTAATTATTTTCATGTTTGCTACATACATTAATTAATTACTACAACCATTACAATAATAAGCAACTAATCTACCATTACTGCTAGAATCAATACCACGACGACGAGCCTATTATTACGATAATAACGATATGAGAATATCAAGAGGACTAAACCAAGTGCGCGTTGGCCACACTTTCAGAAAGCCCAGAGAACTTGGTCGTTACCAGCTACCAGTCATAAACCCCGACTATTTCTACAATTCCTCTTCCTTAAATGTGATTTTAAAACTAACCTTAACCACACTACTGACCTTATACAAATAGTTGTTTTCATGAATTTTTAATGATGTAGCCAATTTTGACTTTGTGGCTGTGTTAAATAGTGGGAACCGAGGCGGTCAACATCAGTCGGTATGCTGCGGCCCCGCCTCTCTCCCGTTTTACCTGTTTCCAGACAGGTTCTAAAGCACACCGGTTTACGGCTCAAGTCTGACAGGAAGTGGTTGTTTCTGGTATTACATGCCCCAGTTTATCGCTGCAACTGACGCCCACACATATCCCTTAATAGTTCATAACAATTATCTTTATTTTATTCTTACATTTTTATTACAGTATTTTTTTTCCCTACATAGAAAACTAAAGCACTAATGTGCACATTTTATTTACAATCTAATATAACATTTCATATTACAGTTTTATTGTAAGCCTCTCTCTTTTTTTATCATTCTTAGTGAAATGTACATAAAAAAAACAGATAAATCCTATCTGAGTCAGAGAAAGATATTCATATGATAGTTAAGATATAGAAAACCTTGCCGAGAGCCTATCCAACTGACAATCACTGAGAAAACAATATAAACTATTGGAACCAAGACTTAAAAATAACGAACGAAATTACGGATAACGAAAATGTACGCTTAATCCAGTATGAACTAGTGTACACTCTAAAAAAGTAGGGGTTCAACAAGGGTTCTTCTAAGATCCTTAGAAGTTCTTTGAAGAACCTTCGGGTTCATGACACTGAAAATGCCTCCCAAAAGGTTCTTCCAAGAACCCCACAGGAGATGGGGTTCATCGAGGAACCTCATTAGTTGGTGGGGGTTCTTGCAGGAACCTAACTGCCCAAATGAAACAATTGGATTTGAATTTCAAAGGACAGCAGGTGCAGATCTCCTCAATTTAAGGTAAGGTTTGTCCCTTGTATGATCTACATTGATATTGTTTAATGATGATACCATCTATCTTTTCATATTTGTGCCAATCTTTCTAAAAAGAAAATACACACAATTCAATGGATATCAATCAACAAAGAGGTAAGACTATGTAGGCTATAAGAATATGTACTGTAGGCTATAAGAATATGTTGAAGGCTATAAGAATATGTTGAAGGCTATAAGAATATGTACTGTAGGCTATAAGAATATGTTGAAGGCTATAAGAATATGTTGAAGGCTATAAGAATATGTTGAAGGCTATAAGAATATGTTGAAGGCTATAAGAATATGTACTGTAGGCTATAAGAATATGTTGAAGACTATAAGAAAATGTTGAAGGCTATAAGAATATGTTGAAGGCTATAAGAATATGTACTGTAGGCTATAAGAATATGTTGAAGGCTATAAGAATATGTACTGTAGGCTATAAGAATATGTTGAAGGCTATAAGAATATGTTGAAGGCTATAAGAATATGTTGAAGGCTATAAGAATATGTACTGTAGGCTATAAGAATATGTTGAAGGCTATAAGAATATGTTGAAGGCTATAAGAATATGTACTGTAGGCTATAAGAATATGTTGAAGGCTATAAGAATATGTACTGTAGGCTATAAGAATATGTTGAAGGCTATAAGAATATGTTGAAGGCTATAAGAATATGTTGAAGGCTATAAGAATATGTACTGTAGGCTATAAGAATATGTTGAAGGCTATAAGAATATGTTGAAGGCTAGCTGTATTGGGTGCAGGTGACTGAACTGATCACTTGTGTGTCTGTGTCTGCAGGTAAACAGACAAGGAGGCATATAAAGGTATATCAATTGCAGTGGCGACCCTATCTTTCCTGTTTTGCATGTTATTTTGGCATTAATACGTGTCACATATCAGTTTGCAAATAATGTTTAAAAAAAAAATTATCATTAAGTTAATAAAGCCACATGCAAACATGGTCTCTTCTTTGTTTTCTTGAGCAAGGCAGCTCCAAAATGCAGGTGTTTCAGCCTAGCTCAGTGCTTTCTGTGGTGGTGTGGCAAGCCAGCAGATAATACAGAGCGTTGCGCCGTGATTGGCTCAGTGTTCTGTCACTCATGGGGACACTACGTCCCCGGCAAGTCATAAGGGTAGAGCACGAAAATTCAAGCCCCTCGGTTGCTGCTGTAGTTACATTAGAAGTGGACATCCAAGAAAGCTCAATGTCATTTGCCACAGATAAAATGACGTTAAATCACACTATATCTACCGTAGCTTTGATTGGACTGATCATGTCAAAATCATACTTTCAAAATCTTAGCTAGCAGTCATCATCATGAATCAAGTCAACAATCTACTGGCAAATCCTTTTTCATCCTTGTCATATGAAGATAAATAATTAAGAGAAGTTATAGACAAAACGTATTGGTTCTCATGGGCCATTGGACATAAACATAACACAACAAGTTGGAAATTGCAAATTCAACAATGAGTGGTTTGGAAGGAATCAGCGGCTAACTGCAAGCATTGCAAAGCCATCATTAGCCTGCTATTCAGTGGAGTGGCTGTGTGGTCCCAAGTCTAAGATTAATGGTCTGTTTTCCTAGTTTAAAATGATAAACATTCAACATTGGCCATGCTGTCAATGAAACATGATTTGTGCCACGATCAAAACAACTGTTAACTCTGAACTACAAAATCGGACTTTAGTGAGTTCAAGACAACTGGGAACTCGGGGAAAAACGAGCTACGGACTGGGAAAACTTTCATCCAACTCGGAATTGTAAATTCGGAACTCGGGCCTCTTTCTAGCGCTACGACCTGAAGATCACTGACGTCATGATTCAATCTTGTTTTTTTTCTTCAGAGTTCTCAGTTGTCTTGAAAGCACCATAAATCCAGAGAATGCCAGACTTGATGACAAAGTTTGCCATTAAAATAATAATAATAGGGGAGGGGAGGTTGTTAAAAAATTAAACCCAAAAGGTTCTTCAAAAGGTTCTTCGAGGATCCATTAAAAGGTGTTCTTTGAAAAAACCCTTTAAAGGGTTCTTCAAATAACTTATAGATGTTCCCCCACAGTTTACATTTGAAGAACCCCTAAAGGATGTGGTGGTTGGACCAGGTCCTTTCTGGTATTGACAGGTCTGTGATGAACATGAAGATAAGGACTTTAGGTCTGTAGAAATACATCACACACACACACACGCACACAGTCTTCCAGTAGATAAAGCGTGTCTTTGGTACAGTCTTTGGTACAGTAACATTATAGCAATAATTACACTTGATTACTGGCAGAACAACATGTAAGACACAAGGAAGTGGGTTGTGAATTTTGATGCTGGCGCCCTGTGATGAAGGGTTAGAGGAAGCCTGGTCCCGGATCGGGTTGTCCTTTTATGATGATGATGAATATGATGAATATGATGATGAATATGATGATGATGATGAACATTATGATGATGAATATGATGATGATGATGATTAAGATGATGATGATGATGAATATGATGATGATGATGATGAAAATGATGATGATGATGATGATGATGATGAAGATGATGAATATGATGATGATGAATATGATGATGAATATCATGATGATGATGATGAAGAAGATGAATATGATGATGATGATGATGAATATGATGAATATGATGATGATGACAATGATGAATATGATGATGATAATACGATGATGATGAATATGAATATGATGAAGATGATGATGATGAAATTGATGATGATGAAGATGATGATGATGAATATGATGATGATGAAGATGATGATGAATATCATGATGAATATGATGATAATGATGATGATGAATATGATGATGATGAATATGATGATGATGATGATGATGAATATGATGATGATAATACGATGATGATGAATATGAATATGATGAAGATGATGATGATGAAATTGATGATGATGAAGATGATGATGAATATGATGATGATGAGATATGATGATAATGATGAATATGATGATGAATATTATGATGATGAATATGATGATGAATATGATCAAATCAAATCAAATCAAATTTATTTTTATATAGCCCTTCGTACATCAGCTGATATCTCAAAGTGCTGTACAGAAACCCAGCCTAAAACCCCAAACAGCAAGCAAAGCATGTGAAAGAAGCACGGTGGCTAGGAAAAACTCCCTAGGAAAAACTCCCTAGAAAGGTCAAAAACCTAGGAAGAAACCTAGAGAGGAACCAGGCTATGAGGGGTGGCCAGTCCTCTTCTGGCTGTGCAGGGTGGATATTATAACAGAACATGGTCAAGATGTTAAAATGTCAAAATGTTCATAAATGACCAGCATGGTCAAATAATAATAATCATAGTAGTTGTCGAGGGTGCAACAAGCACGTCCGGTGAACAGGTCAGGGTTCCATAGCCGCAGGCAGAACAGTTGAAACTGGAGCAGCAGCACGGCCAGGTGGACTGGGGACAGCAAGGAGTCATCATACCAGGTAGTCCTGAGGCATGGTCCTAGGGCTCAGGTCCTCCGAGAGAAAGACAGAAAGAGAGAAAGAGAGAATTAGAGAGAGCATATTTAAATTCACACAGGACACCGGATAAGACAAGAGAAATACTCCAGATGTAACAGACTGACCCTAGCCCCCCGACACATAAACTACTGCAGCATAAATACTGGAGGCTGAGACAGGAGGGATCAGAAGACACTGTGGCCCCATCCGATGATACCCCCGGACAGGGCCAAACAGGCAGGATATAACCCCACCCACTTTGCC
>NC_138292.1:79260000-79270000 GCF_965601325.2 Salmo salar | reverse complement strand
GATGATGATGATGATGAAGATGATAAATATGATCATGATGATGATGAATATGATGACAATGATGATGATGATGACAATGATGATGATGATGATGATGAATATGATGATGATGAATATGATGATGATGATGATGAATATGATGATGATAAATATGATGATGATGAAGATGATGATGAAGATGATGAATATAATGATGAATATGATGATGAAGATGATGATGAGCATGATGATAATGAATATGATGATGATGATGAATATGATGATGAAGAAGATGATGATGGTGATGATGATAATGATGAATATGA
Organism: Salmo salar; assembly: GCF_965601325.2. Classification (NCBI taxonomy): domain Eukaryota; kingdom Metazoa; phylum Chordata; class Actinopteri; order Salmoniformes; family Salmonidae; genus Salmo; species Salmo salar. The sequence continues at coordinate 79,269,695 of NC_138292.1, read as the reverse complement.
TGATAATGATGAATATGATGAATATGACGATGAATATGATGATGATGCAAATGATGATAATGATAAACATGATGAATATGATGAATATGATGATGATGATGATGATGATGAATATGATGATGATGATTGATGAATATGATGATGATGAATATGATGATGAATATGACGATGATGAATATGATGATGATGAAGTTGATGAGTATGATGATGATGATGATGATGATGAATATCATGATGAATATGATGATGATGATGAATATGATGATGAATATTGTGAATATGATGATGAAGATGATTATAATGGATGCACACAACCATTTTGCATTGAAAACTCTAAGATCACAACCTTGACTCAGACACATTCAGCCATCCAATCTGATTGATTTTATTTAAAAAATACATGCGTACATACAGTAAATAAAAAGACAGAATGCAGTGAATTTGTCTTTGAAATACTTTTATTATTTGAATCAAGTAACATTTGTCTCAAGAGACAGAGAGCCCATCGTGCTTCTATAACATGAAACACTACTTTAACATCCAAGATTATAACAATAGTGATGATGTAGTGACCATATTGTTCTCTAGGTGTCAGTGTTATAGTGATAATGTAGTGACCATATTGTTCTCTAGGTGTCAGTATTATAGTGATAATGTAGTGACCATATTGTTCTCTAGGTGTCAGTGTTACAGTGATAATGTAGTGACCATATTGTTCTCTAGGTGTCAGTGTTATAGTGATGATGTAGTGACCATGTTGTTCTCTAGGTGTCAGTGTTATAGTGATGATGTAGTGACCATATTGTTCTCTAGGTGTCAGTGTCTCTCTGGCTAGCTCTGGTGCCCCCTCCTCCATATTCTATTTCTGTAGTAATTTTGAGATGGTGACATTAGGTCAGGACTGATAGAGTCAGGTATGTTACTCCTGCTCCTGGACAGCCACAGCATCAGAGACAGACCTGATCTTAAAGGTAATGCTTTTCAGAGAGTAGTTTGCCCCTTTCCAGTGAAGCCAAGAAACAGACACATCAGTGAAAGATGTGGCCGGATGTGGGGCGTACAGGGCGTTAGGGTTAGCATGCATACAGGCACCGTACCAGAATCCACCCATGAAGCGTCTGGCACAGTGGTCTCCCCAGGTATCCTGGTCTTTGTCATAGGTGCTGAATTTCATGCCGTTGCTATACGACATGGAGTCCCCTGAGAATCAACCAACAAACAGAGCTAAAAAAGGTACCAACAGACAGAGCACAGTAGCCTGGTTAAACCAGGTACCAACAGACAGAGCACAGTAGTCTGGTTAAACCAGGTACCAACAGACAGAGTACAGTAGCCTGGTTAAACCAGGTACAACAGACAGAGCACAGTAGCCTGGTTAAACCAGGTACCAACAGACAGAGCACAGTAGCCTGGTTAAACCAGGTACAACAGACAGAGCACAGTAGCCTGGTTAAACCAGGTACCAACAGACAGAGTACAGTAGCCTGGTTAAACCACAACCAACAGACAGAGCACAGTAGCCTGGTTAAACCAGGTACAACAGACAGAGCACAGTAGCCTGGTTAAACCAGGTACCAACAGACAGAGCACAGTAGCCTGGTTAAATCAGGAACCAACAGACAGAGTACAGTAGCCTGGTTAAACCACAACCAACAGACAGAGCACAGTAGCCTGGTTAAACCAGGTACAACAGACAGAGCACAGTAGCCTGGTTAAACCAGGTACCAACAGACAGAGCACAGTAGCCTGGTTAAATCAGGAACCAACAGACAGAGTACAGTAGCCTGGTTAAACCACAACCAACAGACAGAGCACAGTAGCCTGGTTAAACCAGGTACAACAGACAGAGCACAGTAGCCTGGTTAAACCAGGTACCAACAGACAGAGCACAGTAGCCTGGTTAAACCAGGTACCAACAGACAGAGCACAGTAGCCTGGTTAAACCAGGTACCAACAGACAGAGCACAGTAGCCTGGTTAAACCAGGTACCAACAGACAGAGCACAGTAGCCTGGTTAAACCAGGTACCAACAGACAGAGCACAGTAGCCTGGTTAAACCAGGTACCAACAGACAGAGCACAATAGCCTGGTCAAACCAACAGACAGAGCACAATAGCCTGGTCAAACCAACAGACAGAGCACTGTAGTCTGGTTAAACCAGGTACCAACAGACAGAGCACAGTAGTCTGGTTAAACCAGGTACAACAGACAGAGTACAGTAGCCTGGTTAAACCAGGTACCAACAGACAGAGCACAGTAGCCTGGTTAAACCAGGTACAACAGACAGAGTACAGTAGCCTGGTTAAACCAGGTACCAACAGACAGAGCACAGTAGCCTGGTTAAACCAACAGACAGAGCACTGTAGCCTGGTTAAACCAGGTACCAACAGACAGAGCACAGTAGCCTGGTTAAACCAACAGACAGAGCACTGTAGCCTGGTTAAACCAGGTACCAACAGACAGAGTACAGTAGCCTGGTTAAACCAGGTACCAACAGACAAAGTACAGTAGCCTGGTTAAACCAGGTACCAACAGACAGAGCACAGTAGCCTGGTTAAACCAGGTACCAACAGACAGAGCACAGTAGCCTGGTTAAACCAGGTACCAACAGACAAAGTACAGTAGCCTGGTTAAACCAGGTACCAACAGACAGAGCACAGTAGCCTGGTTAAACCAGGTACCAACAGACAGAGCACAGTAGCCTGGTTGAACCAGGTACCAACAGACAGAGCACTGTAGCTTGGTTAAACCAGGTACCAAAAGACAAAGTACAGTAGCCTGGTTAAACCAGGTACCAACAGACAGAGCACTGTAGCTTGGTTAAACCAGGTACCAACAGACAAAGTACAGTAACCTGGTTAAACCAACAGACAGAGCACAGTAACCTGGTTAAATGTCTTAATGCTTAAGGTAGTGTGGAAGACCAAATAAAATGAAACAGGTATGCTATTCAGATATTTTGTTATATATGACCATACATGTTGAATAAATGTGCCAAAATGGGGATCTGAATCACAGATTTGTGTTCATATTTGGAAGCCTAACATGAACACATTATTTCATTCCCCCCATAGTGGCCTTAAAATGTTGAATTATAACTGTGTATTAGAATGATATATAATACCTGTCAAAACAGTGCATATATGTTAAGTATTGTCTCCCATAGTGTATATTACCTTCAAATCAACAGGGAGACAGACATATATGAAACACAATACTTACAATATTACTAACATGACTGTTTTGGAACATGTTATAGGTCATTCTTATCCACAAGTGTCATATTTTGTGATCACTATGCGGAGGTTGAAATGCAATGTGTTTAAGGAGGAATCTGTGATTGGTTTCTTTTTTACTTTTAAATGAAAGTGGAACTGACAGCGTTTTAACAACATTAAATCTTATTAAAATCGGTTCATATACACCCCCAGGAAGAATATGACACTTTTAAATCTTTTTTTAGGGGGGGGGGACAAGCAACCACTTAGATATTGTCATGGATCCTCTCGGTACTGCTGCTCATTCCGTGCACCAGTTCCGGAGGATTACGTTACCGGCCTCTAGGCGTCACTAAACTTTCTCATTATGCAAGCCTGGTTCCCATTCCCCCTGATTAGTAATTGTAATATTGTGCCCTCTGTTCACCATTGTCTTGTGGGTTATTGTTCCCATGTCCGTTGGTCTTGTGAGTGCCTGTGCGTTGTTGTTTCGGCTTTCATGCTGCATGTATTGCGCAAGTGTTATTACGGGTCTCGTCCCGTGTATTGTATTACGGGTCTCGTCCCGTGTATTGTATTACGGGTCTCGTCCCGTGTATTGTATTACGGGTCTCGTCCTGTGTATTTACTATAGGTTTACCTTCGCTCTTTTGTTTGGGTTACATCCCTGTATTTTTGTATACATGTGTGTTTTGGGCTTCGTCCCCGTGCCTTTTCATGGCATGTTGTATATTTTGAGTGGTTTATTAAAATCCACTATTATGTATTGCTGCGCCTGTCTCCAATCATTTATACAACGTGACAGATATGGTAATTTTCACATTTTCATACTTTCACAGTTTGGGAATTACGCAGCCTGGGGCTCCCGAGTGGTGCAGATGTCTAAGGCACTGCATCTCAGTGCTAGAGGCGTCACTACAGACACCCTGGTTCGAATCCAGGCTGTATCACAAATGGCTGTGATTGGGAGTCCCGTAGGGCGGCGCACAATTGGCCCAGCATCGCCTGGGGTAGGCTGTCATTGTAAATAAGAACTTGTTCTTAACTGACTTGCCTAGTTAAACAAAGGTTACATAGTAGACTAATGCATTTGTGAAAATTGTATAGCAATATAGAGTGGGAAAGCGGCTGTGCTTTTGGACAATTAATAGACACTGCAGTAAATAAACATAATAAAAACATCTGTCTTGTCCAGGACCAGAGTCTACACAGACCGGTGTGCCATAGCCAATCACAACTACAGTAGGCTTTTATGTAAATAAGCCGTTTGCCACACAGGCATGCCATCATTCACTTTGAACTGGACTGTGTGTTTCCAGGCAGTAGGGTCTGCCATCATTCACTTTGAACTGGACTGTGTGTTTCCAGGCAGTAGGGCCTGCCATCATTCACATTGAACTGGACTTTGTTTACAGGAAGTAGGGCCTGTCATCATTCACTTTGAACTGGACTGTGTGTGTTTACAGGAAGTAGGGCCTGCCATCATTCCCTTTGAACTGGACTGTGTGTGTTTACAGGAAGTAGGGTCTGCCATCATTCCCTGTGAACTGGACTGTGTGTTTACAGGAAGTAGGGCCTGCCATCATTCACTATGAACTGGACTGTGTGTGTTTACAGGCAGCAGCAACAGCACGACTTTAGATCATTAGAACGCATTCGCCAAAAGCTACAAAATACACCTGAATAGATTTATGCAAATATGTACAGTACCAGTCAACAGTTTGGACACACCTGATCATTCAAGGGGCTTTCTTAATTTTTTACTATTTTCTACATTGTAGAATAATAGTGAAGACATCAAAACTATTAAATAACACATATGGAATCATGTAGAAACCAAAAAAGTGTTAAACAAATCCAAATATATTTGAGATTATTCAAAGTAGCCACCCATTGACTTGATGACAGCTTTGCACACTCTTGGCATTATCTCAAACAAAATGATTTGCATGTCACTAATCAGGTTTTCAAGATATGTAACTTTCAAAATATAGAAATCATCCCCATAGAATGCATTTTTTACAGGGATTTCTGTATTTTAAAGTACAAATACCAAAATATCGTTTTTGGGTTGAGTTTTCCTTTAAGACTGAACTCTTCACTCTAAACTTTGTGATGGAAGCAAGAGCATCAGTGGTAGTTCACATTTGCAACAACCTTTAGGAACTAAACACACACACAGTGGAAGAGTTATGATGTGACACCATAGGCGATGATGATGTTAAAGCTGATGAAGAAGAAGAACTCACCTGCCCCTCCGTCTACATAACTGCCCAGTCTCAGTGTGTATCCGTAGTTCTCAGGATCAATGGAGAAGGACGTGTATTTAGCATAAACTTTCCCTCCCTCAAAGTCCTCCATGTCCACTCTCAACTCATTCTTCTTCCTCATTGTCAGGAGGAAGATGTTGTCCAGACCTGACAAGAACAGAAAGCATAAAGGTCCTGTTACATTTCAGCTCCTAGCTCCTTTCCTTTCCTTACCTCCTATCCCCTTTCCTTTAGCTCCTAACCCCTTCCTTTTACTCCTAGCCCCTTCCCCTAGCTCTTAGCCCCTTCCTCTAGCTCCTAGCCCCTTCCTTTTACTCCTAGCCCCTTCCCCTTCCCCAACTCCTAGCCCCTTCCCTTGGCTCCTAGACCCTTCCTCTAGCTCTTAGCACCATCCTCTAGCTCCTAGCCCCTTCTTCTAGCTCCTAGCCCCTTCTTCTAGCTCCTAGCCCCTTCCTCTAGCTCCCAGCCCCTTCCTCTAGCTCCTAACCCCTTCATTTTACTCCTAGCCCCTTCCCCTTCCCCAACTCCTAGCCCCTTCCCTTAGCTCCTAGACCCTTCCTCTAGCTCTTAGCACCATCCTCTAGCTCTTAGCACCATCCTCTAGCTCCTAGCCCCTTCTTCTAGCTCCTAGACCCTTCCTCTAGCTCTTAGCACCATCCTCTAGCTCTTAGCACCATCCTCTAGCTCCTAGCCCCTTCTTCTAGCTATTAGCCCCTTCCTCTAGCTCCCAGCCCCTTCCTCTAGCTCTTAGCACCATCCTCTAGCTCCTAGCCCCTTCCCTTAGCTCCTAGACCCTTCCTCTAGCTCTTAGCCCCTTCCTCTAGCTCTTAGCACCATCCTCTAGCTCCTAGCCCCTTCCCTTAGCTCCTAGACCCTTCCTCTAGCTCTTAGCCCCTTCCTCTAGCTCTTAGCACCTTCCTCCTGCTCCTAGCCCCTTCCCCTAGCTCCTAACCCCTTTCTCTAGTTCCTAGCCCCTTTCCCTAGCTCCTAACCCCTTTCTCTAGTTTCTAGCCCCTTCCTCTAGCTCCTAGCCCCTTCCCCTAGCTCCTTCCTCTAGCTCCTAGCTCCTAACCCCATTCCCATAGCTCCTAACCCCTTCCCCTAGCTCCTAGCACCTTCCCCTAACTTCTTCTCGTTTGGTTTTCTCAGATCTGAGGAGGACTCACCCAGCCAGTACTCTCCAGCCACGTTCCCAAAGCCAGATTTGTAGTGTGCCCAGGGTCTGTAGAAGTTCTCTGTTCCATCCATTCTCCTCTGGAACACCTGAGAGGAGAGAGAGAGGGCAGAGAGAGAGGGCAGAGAGAGGATGAGAGAGAGATCGAGAGAGCAGAGATAAGGGGGAGAAGGACAGCGAGGGAAGAGAGGGGGGAGAGGGAAGTAGGGACAGAGATAAGGGAAGGGAGAGAGACACGGTGGGAAAGAGAAAGAGGAGGGAGACAGAGAGGGGGGAGATATATATTATTATCATACGTTTTGCACCACCGACACAACAGACGATCTATAAAGGTCTCTACTCACAGTCCACCTCCCTCCATCCGTGTTCATGTCACAGTAGACATGTAAGGGGGTGGTGGGACCCCCAGGGTAGATGGTGTACACTCCACTGGGTTTGGTGTTGTCATGTTGATAGATGTCATCACAGTCCTGAGGGAGGTAGAACTGAGAGAGGACAGCTACAGGAGCCAGCAGAGACAGGAGCAAAAATACCTGGGAGACAGGGACAGGGAAAACATTCACACAACATTCAAACAACATTTAAAAAAACATTAAAACAAAATTTACATCACTGTTCAATGCTATCAGTGCAGTACATGCAGCAAAACAACCCAGAGTAGAGATACACACATAACCTCTCATAACATTCAGACAACTTTAGACCCACACATAACCTCACATAACATTCAGACAACTTTAGACCCACACATAACATTCAGACAACTTTAGACCCACACGCAACCTCACATAACATTCAGACAACTTTAGACCCACACGTAACCTCACATAACAGTCAGACAACTTTAGACCCACATGTAACCTCTCATAACATTCAGACAACTTTTAAAATGGTAGAATAAAATGTTTTGAATTATCCACTTCTCATGGATATGGTACATATCATATCAGTGTTAATAGTTAGTAAAGTCATACCTTCATCCTGAAGAGTGGGTAGTGGTGGACTGTGCTGTGTGTCTGTCTGTCTTATAGCCCCTAACCAAGGCTGCACTACCTGGTCTAAACTAGATGTGGTGGGAACCACACGCCTGTCTATCTGTCTGTCTTATAGCCACTAACCAAGGCTGCACTACCTGGTCTAAACTAGTTGTGGTGGGTAACACACACCTGTTTAGTTGTCTTTATGTGTCTGCGTGTGTGTGTGGGTATGTAGCTGGGGAGAGGGAGAGGGGGACAGGGTGAGAGGGAGTGGGGGACAGGGTGAGAGGGAGTGGGAGTGGGGGACAGGGGGAGAGGGGGACAGGGAGTGGGAGAGGGAGAGGGGGGAGAGGGAGAGGGAGGTGGAGGGGGAGAGACAGGGGGAGGGGGAGTGGGAAAGGGGATATGGGGAGAGGGAAAGAGGGGAGGGGGAGAGGGGGAGGGGTAAAGGGAGGAGGAGGGGGAATGTGCAGAACAGGGAGTTATGGGAGTGCCTCTTTCTATCTCTCCCCGCCCACCCCCATGTCTATCTCTGACAACCTTTTGTAGGTTGGCGTAGTCCAGCCTTGCTACCACCTCCATTCCCCCAGCCCTCCCCTCCAGAGACTACCTCAGCATGCAGAGGACTGCCCCAGTGTTGATGCCTCATTTTGGGGAGAGTGTAAATCTAGCTCCAGGCTTCTCTCTGGGCCTGCTGATGGATGGAAGAAGGCCTCTCGCTCGCTCCCCAGCAGAATTCGAGTGGGCCGTGTGTGAATGTGTGTTTGTCTGTGTGTGTGTCATCATAATGTAATGACCCCAAGGTCAGAAGAGACAGAAGATCCATATCCTGTTTACTCCCTTCATTTCCTCTCCTCCTTTTCATCCCCTCTTTAATGCAGCTTCCTCATGGACCTGGAATGAGGGATAGAAGCCAGCGTTGATTAGTGCACACACACACACACACACACACACACACACACACACACACACACACACACACACACACACACACACACACACACACACACACACACACACACACACACACACACACACACAGTCCCTTCACTGTGCAATGCTGGTATACCCCACCTGGGGGCAGTACTCTCCCTTTCTCTGTCTGACTGTCTGTATGTCTCTCTGTCTGCCGACCTGAACCTTCAGCTCCCTCTACAGATTTTCTATGGGATTAAGGTCTGGAGACTGGCTAGGCCACTCCAGGACCTTAATGTGCTTCTTCTTGAGCCACTCCTTTGTTGCCTTGGCCGTGTGTTTTGGGTCATTGTCATGCTGGAATACCCATCCACGACCCATTTTCAATGCTCTGGCTGAGGGAAGGAGGATCTCACCCAAGATTTGACGGTACATGTCCTCGTCCATTGTCCCTTTGATGTGGTGAAGTTGTCCTGTCCCCTTAGCAGAAAAACACCCCCAAAGCATAATGTTTCCACCTCCATGTTTGACGGTGGGGATGGTGTTCTTAGGGTCATAGGCAGCATTCCTCCTCCTCCAACCATGGCGAGTTGAGTTGATGCCAAAGAGCTCCATTTTGGTCTCATGTGACCACAACACTTTCACCCAGTTGTCCTCTGAATCATTCAGATGTTCATTGGCAAACTTCAGACGGGCAGGTATATGTGCTTTCTTGAGCAGGGAGACCTTGCGGGCGCTGCAGGATTTCAGTCCTTCACGGCGTAGTGTGTTACCAATTGTTTTCTTGGTGACTATGGTCCCAGCTGCCTTGAGATCATTGACAAGATCTTCCCGTGTAGTTCTGGGCTGATTCCTCACTGTTCTCATGATCATTGCAACTCCACGAGGTGAGATCTTGCATGGAGCCCCAGGCCGAGGAAGATTGAGAGTTCTTTTGTGTTTCTTCCATTTGCGAATAATCGCACCAACTGTTGTCACCTTCTCACCAAGCTGCTTGGCGATGGTCTTGTAGCTCATTCCAGCCTTGTGTAGGTCTACAATCTTGTCCCTGACATCCTTGGAGAGCTCTTTGGTCTTGGCCATGGTGGAGAGTTTGGAATCTGATTGATTGATTGCTTCTGTGGAAAGGTGTCTTTTATAC
>NC_138292.1:79150000-79255000 GCF_965601325.2 Salmo salar | reverse complement strand
CTACCTCTCTCACTTTCTCTTTTCACCCCCTTTCTTTCACCCTTCTCTCATCTACCCTCTTGGTCTCTTTCTGTGTGAATCTCTCTCCCTCTCTCGCTGTCTCGCTCTCTCTCTGTCTGTGTCCTTGCATTGCAGGCTGCTCTCTCTCTTCAATATCAATAAAACATGATAATTAAGACTGTGTTTGTCTCCCCCCTCATCCCTTTCTCCCTCGACCTTCGCCTCCTTCGACCGCATAAAACAGTACATTTGAGAAGCACTCTCAGTCCCCCTACTGTATTAACTCACAGAGCATCTCCCCGTTTACTGAACCTTCTACACTCTCAGTCCCCCTACTGTATTACCTCACGCTGCACCTCCCCCTACTTTATTACCTCACACTGCACCTCCCCATTCACTGAACCTTCTTCACTCTCAGTCCCCCTACTGTATTACCTCACACTGCACCTCCCCCTACTGTATTACCTCACACTGCACCTCCCCCTACTGTATTACCTCACACTGCACCTCCCCGTTCACTGAACCCTCTTCACTCTCAGTCCCCCTACTGTATTACCTCACACTGCAACTCCCCCTACTGTATTACCTCACACTGTACCTACCTATTCCCTGAACCTTCTCCAAGCCAGGACAATGGCAACAATAAAGACCAAACAAGATATACACAAAGCAAACGTTTTAATTAATAATTCTCAGCTAGCTATATGTGAATCGTAATAATGTAGATAAGCAGATAGTTTAACAGGCAAAATGACCTAAAACGAATGTTATTTGATAAAGTACGACTAGAATTTATATATAAATGCCTTGATTACTTTAATTTTTGTGAATCTCTTACACAATGGTTTAAAGTTATGTACAGTAACCCCAGATGTAAAATAGTAAATAATGGTTACTTCTCAGAAAGTATTGAGCTTTTAAGAGGAGTAATACAAGTCTGTCCGTTGTCTCTGTACCTATTTATTACGGCCATTGATAATGCTAGTTATTAAAATTAGATCCAACAAGAGCATCAAGTGGTTAGAAACCTGGGGGATAAACACACAAGTGTCAATGTATGCCGATGACTCTAGTTTTTTCTTAAGTCCACAACCTGGATCCCTGCACAGTCTCGTTGAACATCTTGATCAATTTTCTAGCCTCTCTGGATTATGACAAGTGTACCATATTATTTTATTTATTTCACCTTTATTTAACCAGGTAGGCAAGTTGAGAACAAGTTCTCATTTACAATTGCGACCTGGCCAAGATAAAGCAAAGCAGTTCGACAACATACAAAAACACAGAGTTACACATGGAGGAAAACAACATACAATCAATGATACAGTAGAAAAAAATAAGACTATATACAATGTGAGCAAATGATGTGAGATAAGGGAGGTAAAGGCAAAAAAGGCCATGGTGGCAAAGTAAATAAAGTATAGCAAGTAAAACACTGGAATGGTAGATTTGTAATTTGAAGAAAGTTTAAAGTTAAAATATAAATAATATGGTGCAAAGGAGCAAAATAATAAATAAAAGAAATAAATACAGTAGGGGAAGAGGTAGTAGTTTGGGCTAAATTATAGATGGGCTATGTACAGGTGCAGTGATCTGAGAGCTGCTCTGATAGCTGGTGCTTAAAGCTAGTGAGGGAGATAAGTGTTTCCAGTTTCAAAGATTTTTGTAGTTCGTTCCAGTCATTGGCAGCAGAGAACTGGAAGGAGAGACAACCAAAGGAGGAGTTGGCTTTAGGGGTGACCAGAGAGATATACCTGCTGGAGCGCGTGCTACAGATGGGTGCTGCTATGGTGACCAGTGAGCGGAGATAAGGGGGGACTTTACCTAGCAGGGTCTTGTAGATGACCTGGAGCCAATGTGTTTGGCGACGATTATGAAGCGAAGGCCAGCCAACGAGAGCGTACAGGTCGCAGTGGTGGGTAGTATATGGGGCTTTGGTGACAAAACGGATGGCACTGTGATAGACTGCATCCAGCTTGTTGAGTAGGGTATTGGAAGCTATTTTGTAAATGACATCGCCGAAGTCGAGGATTGGTAGGATGGTCAGTTTTACGAGGTTAAGTTTGGCAGCATGAGTGAAGGATGCTTTCTTGCGAAATAGGAAGCCAATTCTAGATATAACTTTGGATTGGAGATGATTGATATGAGTCTGGAAGGAGAGTTTACAGTCTAACCAGACACCTAGGTATTTGTAGTTGTCCACAAATTCTAAGTCAGAACCGTCCAGAGAAGTGATGCTGGACAGGCAGGCAGGTGCAGGCAGCGATCGGTTGAAGAGCATGCATTTAGTTTTACTTGTATTTAGGAGCAGTTGGAGACCACGGAAGGAGAGTTGTATGGCATTGAAGCTCGTCTGGAGGGTTGTTAACACAGTGTCCAAAGAAGGGCCAGAAGTATACAGAATGGTCGTCTGCGTAGAGGTGGATCAGAGATTCACCAGCAGCAAGAGCGACATCATTGATGTATACAGAGAAAACAGCAGGCCCTCCGATTTGACACACTGAACTCTATCAGAGAAGTAGTTGGTGAACCAGGCGACGCAATCGTTTGAGAAACCAAGGCTACTGAGTCTGCCGATGAGGATGTGGTGATTAACAGAGTCAAAAGCTTTGGCCAGGTCAATGAATACGGCAGCACAGTATTGTTTCTTATCGATGGCGGTTACGATGTCGTTTAGGACCATGAGCGTGGCTGAGGTGCACCCATGACCAGTTCTGAAACCAGATTGCATAGCGGAGAGGGTGCGGTGGGATTACGTATTGGATCGTTAAAAAATACATTGTTTACACTACCTTGTAGTTTACTAATAAAACGGGCGGATGGTGAAGTAGACATACTTGGTATTCACATCTCAAAAAATATAAATTAACTTTCCACAATTAATTTCAATAGAAAGTTAGCAAAAATAAAACAGATTCTGCAAGCATGGAGAGGTAATTACTTGTCTATTTATGTAAAAATCCCATTGATTAACTCTTTGGTCCTATCACAGTTAACTTACTACATTTTACATTTTTACATTTTAGTCATTTAGCAGACGCTCTTATCCAGAGCGACTTACAAATTGGTGCATTCACCTATAATATCCAGTGGAACAACCACTTTACAATAGTGCATCTAAATCTTTTAAGGGGGGGTTAGAAGGATTACTTTATCCTATCCCAGGTATTCCTTGAAGAGGTGGGGTTTCAGGTGTCTCCGGAAGGTGGTGATTGACTCCGCTGTCCTGGCGTCGTGAGGGAGCTTGTTCCACCATTGGGGTGCCAGAGCAGCGAACAGTTTTGACTGGGCTGAGCGGGAACTGTGCTTCCTCAGAGGTAGGGAGGCGAGCAGGCCAGAGGTGGATGAACGGAGTGCCCTTGTTTGGGTGTAGGGCCTGATCAGAGCCTGAAGGTACGGAGGTGCCGTTCCCCTCACAGCTCCGTAGGCAAGCACCATGGTCTTGTAGCGGATGCGAGCTTCGACTGGAAGCCAGTGGAGAGAGCGGAGGAGCGGGGTGACGTGAGAGAACTTGGGAAGGTTGAACACCAGACGGGCTGCGGCGTTCTGGATGAGTTGTAGGGGTTTAATGGCACAGGCAGGGAGCCCAGCCAACAGCGAGTTGCAATAATCCAGACGGGAGATGACAAGTGCCTGGATTAGGACCTGCGCCGCTTCCTGTGTGAGGCAGGGTCGTACTCTGCGAATGTTGTAGAGCATGAACCTACAGGATCGGGTCACCGCCTTGATGTTGGTGGAGAACGACAGGGTGTTGTCCAGGGTCACGCCAAGGCTCTTAGCACTCTGGGAGGAGGACACAAGGGAGTTGTCAACCGTGATGGCGAGATCATGGAACGGGCAGTCCTTCCCCGGGAGGAAGAGCAGCTCCGTCTTGCCGAGGTTCAGCTTGAGGTGGTGATCCGTCATCCACACTGATATGTCTGCCAGACATGCAGAGATGCGATTCGCCACCTGGTTGTCAGAAGGGGGAAAGGAGAAGATTAATTGTGTGTCATCTGCATAGCAATGATATGAGAGACCATGTGAGGATATGACAGAGCCAAGTGACCTGGTGTATAGCGAGAATAGGAGTGGGCCAAGAACAGAGCCCTGGGGGACACCAGTGGTGAGAGCACGTGGTGCGGAGACAGATTCTCGCCACGCCACCTGGTAGGAGCGACCTGTCAGGTAGGACGCAATCCAAGCGTGCGCGGTGCCGGTGATGCCCAGCTCGGAGAGGGTGGAGAGGAGGATCTGATGGTTCACGGTATCAAAGGCAGCAGATAGGTCTAGAAGGATGAGAGCAGAGGAGAGAGAGTTAGCTTTAGCAGTGCGGAGAGCCTCCGTGACACAGAGAAGAGCAGTCTCAGTTGAATGCCCAGTCTTGAAACCTGACTGATTAGGATCAAGAAGGTCATTCTGAGAGAGATAGCAAGAGAGGCTGGCCAAGGACGGCGCGTTCAAGAGTTTTGGAGAGAAAGGAAAGAAGGGATACTGGTCTGTAGTTGTTGACATCGGAGGGATCGAGTGTAGGTTTTTTCAGAAGGGGTGCAACTCTCGCTCTCTTGAAGACGGAAGGGACGTAGCCAGCGGTCAAGGATGCATTGATGAGCGAGGTGAGGTAGGGGAGAAGGTCTCCGGAAATGGTCTGGAGAAGAGAGGAGGGGATAGGGTCAAGTGGGCAGGTTGTTGGGCGGCCGGCCGTCACAAGACGCGAGATTTCATCTGGAGAGAGAGGGGAGAAAGAGGTCAAAGCACAGGGTAGGGCAGTGTGAGCAGGACCAGCAGTGTCGTTTGACTTAGCAAACGAGGATCGGATGTCGTCAACCTTCTTTTCAAAATGGTTGACGAAGTCATCCGCAGAGAGGGAGGAGGGGGGGGGGGAGGGGGAGGAGGATTCAGGAGGGAGGAGAAGGTAGCAAAGAGCTTCCTAGGGTTAGAGGCAGATGCTTGGAGTTTAGAGTGGTAGAAAGTGGCTTTAGCAGCAGAGACAGAAGAGGAAAATGTAGAGAGGAGGGAGTGAAAGGATGCCAGGTCCGCAGGGAGGCGAGTTTTCCTCCATTTCCGCTCGGCTGCCCGGAGCCCTGTTCTGTGAGCTCGCAGTGAGTCGTCGAGCCACGGAGCAGGAGGGGAGGACCGAGCCGGCCTGGAGGATAGGGGACAGAGGAAATCAAAGGATGCAGAGAGGGAGGAGAGGAGGGTTTGTGTAGGCAGAATCAGGAGATAGGTTGGAGAAGGTTTGAGCAGAGGGAAGAGATGATAGGATGGAAGAGGAGAGAGTAGCGGGAGAGAGAGAGCGAAGGTTGGGACGGCGCAATACCATCCGTGTAGGGGGAGAGTGAGAAGTGTTGGATGAGAGCGAGAGGGAAAAGGATACAAGGTAGTGGTCGGAGACTTGGAGGGGAGTTGCAATGAGATTAGTGGAAGAACAGCATCTAGTAAAGATGAGGTCAAGCGTATTGCCTGCCTTGTGAGTAGGGGGGGGAAGGTGAGAGGGTGAGGTCGAAAGAGGAGAGGAGTGGAAAGAAGGAGGCAGAGAGGAATGAGTCGAAGGTAGATGTGGGGAGGTTAAAGTCACCCAGAACTGTGAGAGGTGAGCCATCCTCAGGAAAGGAACTTATCAAGGCGTCAAGCTCATTGATGAACTCTCCAAGGGAACCTGGAGGGCGATAAATGATAAGGATGTTAAGCTTGAAAGGGCTGGTAACTGTGACAGCATGGAATTCAAATGAGGAGATAGACAGATGGGTCAGGGGAGAAAGAGAGAATGTCCACTTGGGAGAGATGAGGATTCCAGTGCCACCACCCCGCTGGCTCGATGCTCTAGGGGTATGCGAGAACACGTAGTCAGACGAGGAGAGAGCAGTAGGAGTAGCAGTGTTATCTGTGGTGATCCATGTTTCCGTCAGCGCCAGGAAGTCTAGGGACTGGAGGGTAGCATAGGCTGAGATGGACTCAGCCTTGTTGGCCGCAGACCGGCAGTTCCAGAGGCTGCCGGAGACCTGGAACTCCATGTGGGTCGTGCGCGCTGGGACCACCAGGTTAGAGTGGCAGCGGCCACGCGGTGTGGAGCGTTTGTATGGCCTGTGCAGAGGAGAGAGAACAGGGATAGGCAGACACATAGTAGACAAGCTACAGAAGAGGCTACGCTAATGCAAATGAGATTGGAGTGACAAGTGGACTACACGTCTCGAATGTTCAGGAAGTTAAGCTTACGTTGCAAAAATGTTATTGACTAAAATGATACAGTACTGCTGGCTGGTGGAGTAGGCTAGCTAGCAGTGGCTGCGTTGTTGACTTTGAACGTGTAGCTGGCTAGGTAACCTCGGTAGTTTCAGTACTACACCTTGTCATGATACAAAGCAACTTTGTAGCTAGCTAGCTAACATAACACTAATCAAGACGTTCCTTGTAGTGTATATAGTTTCAACAATGCTGCTCGTCGGTAATAGTTGGCTAGGTTAGGAAAAATGGCGTCGCGGGGGACGGAAATAGCTGGCTAGCTAACCTCGATGGCTGGCTAGCTAACAATTATCAATTAACAATTATCAAGCTATGACAAAGACAACTAGGTAGCTAGCTAGGTAACACTGCACTAGTCAAATCGTTCCGTTGTAAAGTATTAGTAACTACAGCGCTGCTAGTCGGTAACGGTTGGCTAGCTGGCAGTGGGTTAATGATGACTAGGTGTGTTGAGTAAGTCTGGCGCCGCGTCGCGGCTGGCTAGCACACCTCGATAATACTCAAACTCAAACTACACAATTATCTTAGATACAGAGACAGCAAAGACAACTATGTAGCTGGCTAACTAACACTAACACCACACTAATCAAGTCGTTGCGTTGTAATGTAATAGTTTCTGCGGTGCTGCTAGTCGGTAGAAGTTGGCTAGCTAACAGTGATGACTAGCTAGCTAGCAGCTAGCAGTGTTGACTACGTTAGGAGGACGAAGATAGCTAGCCTCGATAATTACTCAGTTACTCTAAACTACACAATTATCTTTGATACAAAGACGGATATGTAGCTAGCTAAGAAGAATTGCTCAGATCAAACAAATCAAGCCGTTGTAATGTAGCGAAGTGTAATATTACCTGTGGAGCGAAGCGTGGTGCGACTGCACTAATGGCACTGCCTACTCCAGATGACTCGTTTTTTAAATCATATCAACTAAATATATTTCATTTTATTTGGAATGCTAAGCCAGACAAAATTAAACATACCTATTTATATAATGAATATGTTTGGGGGATAAAATGATTAACTATTAAAGCTAGAACCTCTCACTAAAAGCTTCACTCATGCAAAAGTTCTACTTAAACCCAAAAATGGTTCTCCATTAAATTATTAAGAAAGGCTCATCCTTCGTTCAAAAATTGCATTTTTGCCTTTATACAGATTACAACTTATCATTTCCGACTAATTGAAAAGGACATTTTGTTTAAAGTATCGCCCTTTCTTAAACAAGCCAAACAACGCTGGTTACAATTTCAGTTTTATTCCCCAGAAAAGATAGAACAAATATTACAACAAATGTGATGGTTAAACTCAATTATACTGATTAATTAATAAAAAACTATTCTTTATGGATTAAAAAAAATGTATTTTATTGATTAATGATATTATGAATAGAAACGGAGGAGTTATCTGACATATGCTGTTATCAAAAATATATGAGAATATCTGCTACATACAAATTTACAACCAACTGATTGCAGCACTACCACAAAAATGGATGAGGCAAGGGGAAAAGGGAGAAGCTATGTTATGCAAGGTAGATGTCAATTCTTCATGGGTAGCTAGGTAGCTAGCTAATAATTCTTCATGGGTAGCTAGCTAGCTAATAATTCTTCATGGTAGCTAGCTAGCTAATAATTCTTCATGGGTAGCTAGCTAGCTAATAATTCTTCATGGGTAGCTAGCTAGCTAATAATTCTTCATGGGTAGCTAGCTAGCTAACAATTCTTCATGGGTAACTAGCTAATAATTATTCGTGGCTATCTGGCTAGCAATTTACGCACACTACAGTGGTTACTGTAGGCCGGTAAACATTGTAGGCCGGTAAAAATACAAACATTACCACAGCATGTATTTGTTAATGTATCAGATAAAACATTGTAGTCAGGGAACATATGAGATGTGAATAGACAACATTTCATTGCAAAGTCGGAGTGTATTTTCTCTCGCTTCAGCTCAAATAATGGCCGCCATTGATTTAGAGAAATTTTGCGTAATTTTTTAAGTGGTTGCGTCATATTTCTGTGCATACCTTCCATTGAAGTTTGAATGGATGCTTCAAAATATATACAAACGGAGTGCTCGGAGCACAGTGTCTCTCCCCTCCTTCACCTTCTCTAACCTCTACCGCCAAATCTCCCAATCTCTCCTCTCCCTGTCACGTCCTGACCAGTATAAGGGCTAATTGTTATGGTAGTTTGGTCAGGACGTGGCAGAGGGTATTTGTTTTATGTGGTTCGGGGTGGTGTTTTTGTAGAAGGGCGTTTGATTTATTATTTCCGGGTTTTGGTTTATGTTCTAGGTTTATGTATTTCTATGTTTAGTCTAGTGAGTGTATTTCTATGTTAGATTAATGGGGGTTTGGGACTCTCAATTGGAGGCAGGTGCTTCCTCGTTGCCTCTGATTGAGAGTCCTATATATGGGTAATTGTTTGGTGTAGGTTTTGTGGGAGATTGTTTCTTGTCTAGCGTGTGTGAGCCTGAGAAGACTGTTCGTTGATCGTGAGTTCGTTTTGTTTTTTTGGTGTTCATTTTGAGTTTAATAAAAGTTCAAGATGAGCAACCACATACCTGCTGCATTTTGGTCCTCCTTTCCCATCGACAACCGTGACACTCCCCTACTCCACCCTCTCTAAACCTTACCTCCAAATCTCCCAATCTCTCCTCTCCCCTCCTCCACCCTCTCTAACCCCTACCTCCAAATCTCCCAAACTCTCCTCTTCTCCCCCTCTCTAACCCCTACCTTTTCTCAACCTCTCTGCTTCTATACCCCTACTGCCTTTTTCTCTCTACTCCTCTCTTCCTCTCTTTCTCTGTCTTTCTCTCCCCCATTCCCTCTCACTCCATTCTCCCTCTCACTCCATTCTCTCCTTCTCTTTCTCTGTCTTTCTCTCCCCATTCCCTCTCACTCCATTCTCCCTCTCACTCCATTCTCTCCCTCTTTCTCTCCCCCATTCCCTCTCACTCCATTCTCTCCCACTCTTTCTCTCCCCATTCCCTCTCACTCCATTCTCTCCCTCTCTTTCTCTCCCCCATTCCCTCTCTCTCTCTCTCTCTCTGTCTTTCTCTCCCCCATTGTCTGTCTGTCTGTCTGTCTGTCTGTCTGTCTGTCTGTCTGTCTGTCTGTCTGTCTGTCTTTCTCTCCCCCATTCCCTGTCTGTCTGTCTCTCTGTCTTTCTCTCCCCCATTGTCTGTCTGTCTGTCTGTCTGTCTGTCTGTCTGTCTGTCTGTCTGTCTGTCTGTCTGTCTGTCTGTCTTTCTCTCTCTCTCTCTCCCCGCCATTGTGTCTCTCTCTCTCTGTCTCTCTCTCTGTCTCTCTCTCTGTCTCTCTCTGTGTCTCTCTGTGTCTCTCTCTCTGTCTCTCTCTCTCTCTCTCTCTCTGTCTCTCTCTGTCTCTCTCTCTCTCTGTCTCTCTCTCTCTCTCTCTCTCTCTGTCTCTCTCTGTCTCTCTCTCTCTGTCTCTCTCTCTCTCTCTGTCTCTCTCTGTCTCTCTCTCTCTCTCTCTGTCTCTCTCTCTCTGTCTGTCTCTCTCTCTCTCTCTCTCTCTGTCTCTCTCTCTCTGTCTCTCTCTCTCTGTCTCTCTCTGTCTCTCTCTCTGTCTCTCTCTGTCTCTCACTCTCTCTGTCTCTCTCTCTCTCTCTCTCTCTCTCTCTCTCTCTGTCTCTCTCTCTGCAGTGAGTGTGTGTCCTGCCCGATGGGTCAGTTTGACCACTCTAAAATATTGATGAGTGATAACTACTCTGTCTCTCTCTCTTTCTCTCCACTCCCTCCCTCCCTTTCTCTCCTCCCTCTCTCTCCTTCTCTCCCTTCTCTCACCAGTCGGGTTGGTTTAACCTCACTAAACTGACTCCAAATGATGTTCTCTCTCACATCTCTGTCCAATCCCTCTCTCCCATCCCTCTTTCTCACAGCGGGTCTGATTTAACTGCTGTGAAATATTAATAAAATTGATATCTGATAGAGAGAGAAAGAGAGAGAGAAGTAGAGAGAGAGAATGAGAGCGAGCGAGAAAGAGGGATGGAGAGAAAGAGGGATAGATGATAGACAGATAGATTAATAAAAAATGAAGAACTAAAAATTATGCTTTCAGAATCTCCCAGTGCTGAGCTTCTCTTTCACTGGTGTGTGTGTGTGTGTGTGTGTGTGTGTGTGTGATTCCGGAGTGCCGTCTGGAAAAGCACAGCCTCTCTTCCGCTGCAGAGGGAACACCAAGCCAGGAGACTGGTTCTACGCCAGGAGAGAGAGAGAGAGTGAGAGAGAGAAGGGTGGGGGTTGCCTAGCACCAGGGGAAGGATGGAGAACCTGTGCCAAGAGAGAGAAGAGGATGGAGAAAAGAGGAGAAAGGAGGGGGGAACACGAGCACCAGGGAAGGATGGAGACTCTGTCAGACTGGGGCCATGCCAGGACATGATACACTGGAGAGGAAGAGAGGGGGTGGAGGAGAGGGTGGAGGAGGAGGAAGAGAGGGTGGAGGAGGAGAAGAGCGGGTGGAGGAGAGGAAGAGAGGGGTGAAGAGGAGGAGGAGGGGAAGCGGAGAAGGAGTGGACGGAGGGGTTGTAGGAAGAGGAAAATAGAGGTTAACAGGGGAACAGGAGAGGAGGAGAGAGGAGAGAGAGAAGTAGAAATGGAGGAAGACAGTGGAAGTAAAAGAGGAGAAAGAATGAGGAGAGGTTGTCACCAATGTCATAACATCAATATATATATAATCATACTCCAACATTACAACAACGTCAATATAATACAACCATATTCCAACATCACAACAACGTCAATATAATATAACCATATTCCAACGTCACAACAACGTCAATATAATATAACCATATTCCAACGTAACAACATCAAAATAATACAACCATATTCCAACGTCATAACAATGTCAATATAATATAACCATATTCCAACGTCGTAACAACATCAATATAATATAACCATATTCCAACGTCACAACAACGTCAATATAATATAACTATATTCTGTCATAACAATGTCAATATAATATAACCATATTCCAACGTCAATATAATATAACCATATTCCAACGTCACAAAATAGAGGACAGACACATGGCGGTGAGCCATCTCCCCCTTTATCTCCTCCTCTCTCCGTCCATCTCTCCTTTCATCGCCTCCTTCCTTCCATCTCCTCCCTCCCTCCCTCCATCTCCCCCTTTATCTCATCCTCCCTCCATCCATCTCACTCAATGCTAGTAGTCTGTTCATTATGTGTGTGTTTATCATGAATTCAGGACATTGGGGGTTGTGACTTGGAAATAATAAGACCCAATTATTGTGAGTCATAGTCTAATGCCACACACACACACACAAATACAGCACACACACACACACACACACACACACACACACACACACACACACACACACACACACACACACACACACACACACACACACACACACACACACACACACACACACACACACACACACACACACACACACACACACACACACACTTCCCATGCATTCCCCTTTTTAGACTCTTTCAGACTATTTTTTCACATCTTATTTTCTTTGTTTATTTGGTTATACATGTCCCTCCTCTCCTCCACTGCTTCTCCTTCATCTGCCTCCTCATCTCCTCCTCTCCTCCACTGCTTCTCCTTCATCTGCCTCCTCCCCTCATCTCCTCTCCTCCTCCCCTCCTCTACTTGTCCCTCCTCTCCTCCACTGCTTCTCCTTCATCTGCCTCCTCATCTCCTCCTCTCCTCCACTGCTTCTCCTTCATCTGCCTCCTCCCCTCATCTCCTCTCCTCCTCCCCTCCTCTACTTGTCCCTCCTCTCCTCCACTGCTTCTCCTTCATCTGCCTCCTCATCTCCTCCTCTCCTCCACTGCTTCTCCTTCATCTGCCTCCTCCCCTCATCTCCTCTCCTCCTCCCCTCCTCTACTGCTTCTCCTTCATCTCCCATTTCCTCCCTCTCTTCTTCTCCTCTAATCTGTTCCAGTGAGTACAGATGTAACAGAGGTTGAAAGGTCGCCAATGGTGTTCTATAGCTCAACTGGTTGGTACGTTGTCAAGGAGGGCGGTCAGGTGTGTTTGGGATCAGAGGACCACCGGCTGGAGCCCAGTAAGGGGACAGGGACAGTGGAGGAAGAGAAGCTGTTAGCAACACACTGATGTTGGTTTCACAACAACAGACAGTTAGATGGTAAACAGGTACATTTATCCCTCTCCTCTCCTCTCCTCTCCTCTCCTCTCCTCTCCTCTCCTCTCCTCTCCTCTCCTCTCCTCTCCTCTCCTCTCCTCTTTTCTCCTCTCCTCTCCTCTGTTTCTAGTAACAACAGCAGAGAGTTAGATGGTAATCAGGAACATTTATCCTCTCCTCTCCTCTCCTCTCCTCTCCTCTCCTCTCCTCTCCTCTCCTCTCCTCTCCTCTCCTCTCCTCTCCTCTCCTCTCCTCTCCTCTCCTCTCCTCTCCTCTCCTCTCCTCTCCTCTCCTCTCCTCTCCTCTCCTCTCCTCTCCTCTCCTCTCCTCTCCACTGTTCCAGAAACAACAGCAGACTGTTAGATGGTAAACAGGGACATTTATTTCAGTTTTAACATAAAGAACCATGCTATCTCTCTCAACACATCATCAATATTATATAGAGGCCCAAATGATACCCTATTCCCTATATAGTGCACTACTATAGACCAGAGCCCTAGTCCCTATATAGTGCACTACTTTAGACCAGAACCCTATTCCCTATGTAGTGCACTTCTATAGACCAGAGCCCTATTCCCTATATAGTGCACTACTTTAGACCAGAGCCCTATTCCCTATATAGTGCACTACTTTAGAACAGAACCCTATTCCCTATATAGTGCACTACTTTGGGCTCTGGTCATAAAGTAGTACACTGTATTCAACTTCTGTGTCTCTTTCTTTTCTCCACAACCCCAGACTGTTTCCAACTTCAGTCAGAATGTATTTTCCTCAAATATATTGACACACCAACTGTCCCAGATACAGGCTCTCTCTCTCTATAGATATAGTCCATCAGTCTTCCTTATCCTCCTCTCTCTCTATAGATATAGTCCATCAGTCTTCCTTCTCCTCCTCTCTCTCTATAGATATAGTCCATCAGTCTTCCTTATCCTCCTCTCTCTATAGATATAGTCCATCAGTCTTCCTTCTCCTCCTCTCTCTCTCCAGAGATATAGTCCATCAGTTCTCCTTCTCCTCCTCTCTCTCTCCAGAGATATAGTCCATCAGTCCTCCTTCTCCTCCTCTCTAGGGATATAGCCCATCAGTCCTCCTTCTCCTCCTCTCTCTCTAGGGATATAGTCCATCAGTCCTCCTTCTCCTCCTCTCTCTCTACAGAGATATAGTCCATCAGTTCTCCTTCTCCTCCTCTCTCTCTCCAGGGATATAGTCCATCAGTCCTCCTTCTCCTCCTCTCTCTCTATAGATATAGTCCATCAGTCCTCCTTCTTCTTCTCTTTCTCTATAGATATAGTCCATCAGTCCTCCTTCTCCTCCTCTCTCTCCAGAGATATATTCCATCAGTCCTCCTTCTCCTCCTCTCTCTCTCTATAGATATAGTCCATCAGTCCTCCTTCTCCTCCTCTCTCTCTCCAGAGATACAGTCCACCAGTCCTCCTTCTCCTCCTCTCTCTAGAGATATAGTACATCAGTCCTCCTTCTCTTCCTCTCTCTCTCTATAGATATAGTCCATCAGTCCTCCTTCTCCTCCTCTCTCTCTATAGATATAGTCCATCAGTCCTCCTTCTTCTTCTCTTTCTCTATAGATATAGTCCATCAGTCCTCCTTCTCCTCCTCTCTCTCTATAGATATAGTCCATCAGTCCTCCTTCTCCTCCTCTCTCTCTAGGAATATAGTCCATTAGTCCTCCTTCTCCTCCTCTCTCTCTATAGATATAGTCCATCAGTCCTCCTTCTCCTCCTCTCTCTCTAGGGATATAGTCCATCAGTCCTCCTTCTCCTCCTCTCTCTCTATAGATATAGTCCATCAGTCCTCCTTCTCCTCCTCTCTCTCAAGGAATATAGTCCATCAGTCCTCCTTCTTCTCCTCCTCTCTCTCTCTAGAGATATAGTCCATCAGTCCTCCTTCTCCTCCTCTCTCTGTATAGAGATATAGTCCATCAGTCCTCCTTCTCCTCCTCCTCTCCTCTTCTTCCACCTCTTCCTCTCAAGATATAGTCATCAGTCTCTCACCCACTCCTCTCCCACTCCACTTCATTTCCTTCTCTTCCTCCTCCTCCTCCTCCTCCTCCTCCTCCTCCTCCTTCTCCTCCTCTCTCTGTATAGAGATATAGTCTGTCAGTCTCTCTCCTCTCCTCTCTTCTTTCTCCTTCCCTCCTCTCCTCTCCTCCTCTATCCGTCGCTCTGTATAACATGAAACAGGGTCACGTTATAGATGACCTGATGTCCATTGTTCCATGTGTAGAGGGCCCTCTCTCTGGGGTTATAGTCCATCATGGAGATGTGGGAGTACTGGTTGTGGAAGGGGATGTCTGTGTACTCATAGCTGGAGGAATTGGTGTGGTAAGCAAAGTGGACCTTAGCTCCGGCCAGATGGGAGTTGGTGACGTACAGGGTACCACAGATCATGAAGGTCTCCCCTGCACTGCGTTTAGGAAACCCTGTGTCCCAACTCTGGAGAATGTCGAGAGAACGAGGGTCCAACCGACTGACCTGGAGAGAGGGGGGGAGGGAATGAGGGGTTGAAGGAGGGAGGGAACGAGGGGGTGAGGGAGGGAGGATGCGAGATAAAGGAGAGAGAGAGATGTGACCTGGGACACACTCAGATATACACACACACATCCTCCCTACCAGTGTGTTAGAGATGTAGACTACCTACCAGTATGTTAGAGATGTAGAATACCTGCCAGTATGTTAGAGATGTAGACTACCTGCCAGTGTGTTAGAGATGTAGACTACCTACCAGTATGTTAGAGATGTAGACTACCTACCAGTATGTTAGAGATGTAGACTACCTACCAGTACGTTAGAGATGTAGACTACCTACCAGTATGTTAGAGATGTAGACTACCTACCAGTACGTTAGAGATGTAGACTACCTACCAGTACGTTAGAGATGTAGACTACCTACCAGTACGTTAGAGATGTAGACTACCTACCAGTACGTTAGAGATGTAGACTACCTACCAGTATGTTAGAGATGTAGACTACCTGCCAGTATGTTAGAGATGTAGACCACCTACCAGTATGTTAGAGATGTAGACTACCTACCGGTATGTTAGAGATGTAGACTACCTACCAGTATGTTAGAGATGTAGACTACCTACCAGTATGTTAGAGATGTAGACTACCTGCCAGTATGTTAGAGATGTCACGTCCTGACCAGCAGGTGGAGTAGGTGTATAAGTTTTGGTCAGGGCGTGGCAGAAGGAGTTGTGTTTTGTATGTTCTGTCTAGGTTGGGTTGTTCTATGTATATTTAATTGGGGTGGACTTCCAATTGAAGGCAGGTGTGTGGTGTTGCCTTTGATTGGGAGTCCTATATTAGTTGAGTGTGTTTGTCTGTGTGTTTGTGGGGAATTGTTTGTGAGCACTGCGTTTATTGAGCCTGCAACACTGCCTGGTCGTGTTTATTGTTTTGTTTTTGTTCTGTGGATGCTTTACGTATTTTCATTAAAAGAATGAGTATCTACATTCCCGCTGCATGTTGGTCCTCCCTTCAACACCACGACGAAGTCCGTGACAGAATTCCCCACCAAACCAGGACCAAGCAGTGGAAGAATTCTGGCAAGGACTGGGGAAAACGACTGGTAAGGGAGCCCGAGAGGCACCCCCAAAAAATGTTTAGGGGGGGGCACAAGGGCTGTTTGACGGGGCAAGACTGGAGACCCAGGCCAGCGCCCCGTACCCTTTTTAGAGGTAAACAGACTGGACAGGTCCCGTGCTTTGGGGTAGGTGCTATGATAAGGCCTGGTATTTTCAGGCCAGTATGCTCAGTACCAGCACCCCGCATGTGCCAGGGGAAAGAGGGCATCGAGCCAGCAGGGGTGATGCCAACCCTGCGCTTTAGACTGCCAGTGCGCCTCTACGGTCCGGTGTTTCCCGTTACACACACTAGCCTTGAAGTGCGTGTATCCGGGCTGGCCCGTCCAGTACCAGCTCCACGCACAAGGCTTCTAGTGTGTCAGTCAAGCCCCGCCAGTCAAGAGTCGCCAGAGCTGTCCGTCAGTCAAGAGTCGCCAGAGCTGTCCATCAGTCAAGAGTCGCCAGAGCTGTCCGTCAGTCAAGAGTTGCCAGAGCTGCCCGTCAGTCAAGAGTCGCCAGAGCTGCCCGTCAGTCAAGAGTCGCCAGAGCTGCCCGTCAGTCAAGTCGCCAGAGCTGCCCGCCAGTCAAGAGTCGCCAGAGCTGCCTGCCAGTCAAGAGTCGCCAGAGCTGCCCGCCAGTCAGGAGTCGCCAGAGCCACCCACTAGTCAGGAGCCGCCAGAGTGGCCAGTCTGCCCGGAGATGCCAGAGTGGCCCGACTGCCCGGAGATGCCAGAGTGGCCCGACTGCCCAGAGCTGCCAGAGTGGCCAGTCTGCCTGGAGATGCCAGAGTGGCCCGACTGCCCGGAGATGCCAGAGTGGCCCGACTGCCCGGAGATGCCAGAGTGGCCCGACTGCCCGGAGATGCCAGAGTGGCCCGACTGCCCGGAGATGCCAGAGTGGCCCGACTGCCCGGCGCTGCCAGAGTGGCCCGACTGCCCGGAGCTGCCAGAGTGGCCCGCCGGCCAGGATCAGCCAGAGTGGCCCGCCGGCCAGGATCAGCCAGAGTGGCCCGTCGGCCAGGATCAGCCAGAGTGGCCCGTCGGCCAGGATCAGCCAGAGTGGCCCGCCGGCCAGGATCAGCCAGAGTGGCCCGTCAGCCAGGATCAGCCAGAGTGGCCCGCCAGCCGGCCACAGTCAGAGACACCCGCCAGCCGGTCACGGCAAGAGTCGCCCGCCAGTCGGGCGAAGTCAGGTGCGCCTACTAGTCTTCCGGAGCAGCCAGGGGCGCTACCGAAGTGGGCAACGACAAGGGTGGAGCGGGGTCCACGTCCCGCACCTGAGCTGCCTCCAACATAGGTGGGTTGGGGAGGGGGGGTGTAGCACAGTGCCGTCGTTGACGGCAGCCACCCTCCCTTCCCTCCCTGTAGTTAGGGGGATTTGTTCTGTTTGTTTTGGGTGTTCTGTGTTTTCTTTTGAAGGTGCATTCAGGGTCTGCACCTTTAGGGGGGGTAATGTCACGTCCTGACCAGCAGGTGGAGTAGGTGTATAAGTTTTGGTCAGGGCGTGGCAGAAGGAGTTGTGTTTTGTATGTTCTGTCTAGGTTGGGTTGTTCTATGTATAGTTAATTGGGGTGGACTTCCAATTGAAGGCAGGTGTGTGGTGTTGCCTTTGATTGGGAGTCCTATATTAGTTGGGTGTGTTTGTCTGTGTGTTTGTGGGGAATTGTTTGTGAGCACTGCGTTTATTGAGCCTGCTACACTGTATAGTCGTGAGTACTGTTTATTGTTTTGTTTTTGTTCTGTGGATGCTTTACGTATTTTCATTAAAAGAATGAGTATCTACATTCCCGCTGCATGTTGGTCCTCCCTTCAACACCACGACGAAGTCCGTGACAAGAGATATAGACTACCTACCAGTATGTTAGAGATGTAGACTACCTAGCAGTATGTTAGAGATGTAGACTACCTAACAGTATGTTAGAGATGTAGACTACCTACCAGTATGTTAGAGATGTAGACTACCTACCAGTATGTTAGAGATGGAGACTACCTACCAGTATGTTAGAGATGTAGACTACCTACCAGTATGTTAGAGATGTAGACTACCTACCAGTATGTTAGAGATGTAGACTACCTACCAGTATGTTAGAGATGTAGACTACCTACCAGTATGTTAGAGATGTAGACTACCTACCAGTATGTTAGAGATGTAGACTACCTACCAGTATGTTGGAGATGTAGACTACCTACCAGTATGTTGGAGATGTAGACTACCTACCAGTATGTTAGAGATGTAGACTACCTACCAGTATGTTCCCAGCGTTAGGTATGGAGGCGTAGACTGCCCAGAAGCCGGTCTCATCAGCCATCAGGTCTATATCAGAAGACCCCCCCCAGCTGTAGGGGAAGGTGTTGTTGTAACCCGCTCCACTCAGACTCCTCTGGAGCACCACGTTACGGGAACGGAAGTTGTACTGCACCTGCGGGACAGGACAGGGGGTCAGAGAGAGGACATGGGGACAGAGATCGGACAGGGAGACGGAGAGAGGACAGTGGGACAGAGAGAGGACATGGGGACAGAGATAGGACAGGGAGACAGAGAGAGGACAGGGGGACAGAGAGAGAAGACAGGGGGGCAGAGAGAGGACAGTGGGACAGAGTGAGAGGACAGGGAGACAGAGAAAGGACATGGGGACAGAGAGCGAGGACAGGGGGAGAGAGAGAGGACAGGGGGACAGAGAGAGAGGACAGGTGGACAGAGAGTGGACAGGGGGACAGAGAGAGGATGAGGACAGAGAGAGTGGGGGGTCAGGAGAGACATGTAGAGAGAGGGGAGACAGGAGAGACATGTAGAGAAAGGGGAGACAGGGGAGTCAGGTGGTCACAGAGCGAGGGGAGTCAGGGGAACACAGAGAGAGGATAGACAGGGGACACAGAGAGAGGGGAGACAGGGGGACACAGAGAGAGGGGAAACAGGGGAACACAGAGAGAGGGGAGACAGGGGACACAGAGAGAGGGGAGGCAGGGAGACACAGAGAGAGGGGAGACAGGGGACACAGAGAGAGGGGAGACAGGGAGACACAGAGAGAGGGGAGGCAGGGAGACACAGAGAGACGGGAGGCAGGGAGACACAGAGAGAGGGGAGGCAGGGAGACACAGAGAGAGGGGAGGCAGGGAGACACAGAGAGAGGGGAGACAGGGAGACACAGAGAGAGGGGAGGCAGGGAGACACAGAGAGAGGGGAGTCAGGGGAACACAGAGAGAGGATAGACAGGGGACACAGAAACAGGGGAGACAGGGGGACACAGAGAGAGGGGAAACAGGGGAACACAGAGAGAGGGGAGACAGGGGACACAGAGAGAGGGGAGGCAGGGAGACACAGAGAGAGGGGAAACAGGGAAACACAGAGAGAGGGGAGACAGGGGACACAGAGAGAGGGGAAACAGGGAGACACAGAGAGAGGGGAGGCAGGGAGACACAGAGAGAGGGGAGACAGGGAGACACAGAGAGAGGGGAGGCAGGGAGACACAGAGAGAGGGGAGGCAGGGAGACACAGAGAGAGGGGAGGCAGGGAGACACAGAGAGAGGGGAGACAGGGAGACACAGATAGAGGGGAGACAGGGGGACACAGAGAGAGGGGAGGCAGGGGGACACAGATAGAGGGGAAACAGGGAGGCACAGAGAGAATGGAAACCGTAGGACGCAGAGAGATTGGAAAGAGAGACCACAGAGACAGGGGAAACAGAGGGACATACACACTGACCCCTCTTCTGTTTCCCTGTCTCCCCTGTCTCCTCTCTCCTTGACTCCAGTCACCCCTCTCTCTGTGTTTCCCCTTTCTCCCCTCTCTCTCTGTCTCCCTGTCCTACACCTAACGGCGGTCTGCACGTGTGTGTGTGTGTGTGTGTGTGTGTGTGTGTGTGTGTGTGTGTGTGTGTGTGTGTGTGTGTGTGTGTGTGTGTGTGTGTGTGTGTGTGTGTGTGTGTGTGTGTGTGTGTGTGTGTGTGTGTGTGTATGTATGTATGTGTAGTGTAACATACCAGTATGTTGCTCTGGTGTTTGTTGTAGTACAGTGATCCGTTGTAGACCACATGACCTGTCCCGGCCCAGGGGTGAGGTAAGAGGTGCTGGACAAAATTCTGTCCTCTAGTGAAGTCTCCCATGGTCCTGTACTCTAATACACGCCTCCCCTTATAGTAACCATCCATAGACCACACCTAGAGAAAGAGAGGAGAGAGAGAGGAGAGGAGAGAGAGAGAGAGGAGAGAGGAGAGAGAGAAGATAGAGGAGAGAGTAGAGCGAGAGATAGAGAGAGAGAGAGAGAGAGAGAGAGAGGAGAGAGAGAGAGGAGGGAGGAGAGAGAGACAAAGAGAGAAGAGAGAGAGAATTAAGTTCTGTCTTCAAATTAAGTCCCCTATGGTTCAGTACTCTAACACACTTGTAGTACCCATCCATACAGAGAGAGAGAGGGGGGAGGGAGAGAGAAAGGGAGAGGGAGAGAGGAGAGGGAGAGACAGAGAGGGAAGGGGGAGAGAGAGAGCGAGAGAGAGGGTGAGAGCAAGAAAATGAAGGGGGAGAGAGAGAGAGAGAAAGAGGAAGAGAGCGAGATTGGTACACTTTACTGTAGGTGTCCTTATTCATGCATTCATAAAGTCTTTATAACAGCTGTATAACACATTTTAACATGCATCATAAGCTGTCATAATTGGTTTTAAATAGTTATGAGTAATGGCATAAGCTGTCATAAAACTAGTTATAACGGGTGTTAGATGACTGATCAGACTGTTATCATAGGCTCTTATGTCAACTGTTAATAACAACTGCTATTACACAGTCTGCATAACAACATATGTAATATGTTCTTACATGCTACCTAAGTGTCTACATACCAGATGTTATAAAAGGCCATTATATAATTTACCAAACTTGAATGGAACGATGGGCTTTATTCTACCGTATGTTGGAGGTGTAGACTACCTACCAGTACGTTAGAGATGTAGACTACCTACCAGTATGTTAGAGATGTAGACTACCTACCAGTACGTTAGAGATGTAGACTACCTACCAGTTTGTTAGAGATGTAGACTACCTACCAGTATGTTAGAGATGTAGACTACCTACCAGTATGTTGGAGGTGTAGACTACCTACCAGTACGTTAGAGGTGTGGACTACCTACCAGTACGTTAGAGATGTAGACTACCTACCAGTACGTTAGAGATGTAGACTACCTACCAGTATGTTAGAGATGTAGACTACCTACCAGTATGTTAGAGATGTAGACTACCTACCAGTATGTTAGAGGTGTAGACTACCTGCCAGTATGTTAGAGATGTAGACTACCTACCAGTATGTTAGAGATGTAGACTACCTACCAGTATGTTAGAGATGTAGACTACCTACCAGTATGTTAGAGGTTTAGACTACCTACCAGAATGTTAGAGGTTTGGTAAATGACAACAGGATGAACAGTCATCTGTAACACTCATTATAACTAGTTTCATAACATCTTATGCCATTACTTTTGAAGGTGTAGAACAAAAAATGTAATGTGTTACATATCTATCATAAAGGATTTATGAGTGCATGACTAAGGACACCTACAGTAAATTGTTACTGAGAGATTAATTAAGTTTGAGAGAAAGAAGAGGAGAGAGTGCAGTATGCAAGACAGGAAGGGTGAGAGGAGGACAGGGTTAGGGAGACAGGAGGTAAAAGACATAGGAGGGGATGGTAAGAGGGGAGGGGATGGTAAGAAGAGATGTGGAGGGTATATGGGGAGGGGGACGGTAAGAAGAGATCGTAAGAAGAGATGGTAAGAAGATAGGTTATATGAAGACAGATGTGGAGTGGTATATGGGGAGAGATGTGGAGGGTATATGGGGAAGGATGTGGAGGGTATATGGGGAGAGATGTGGAGGGTATATGGGGAGAGATGAGGAGGGTATATGGGGAGAGATGAGGAGGGTATATGGGGAGAGATGTGGAGGGTATATGGGGAGAGATGTGGAGGGTATATGGGGAGAGATGTGGAGGGTATATGGGGAGAGATGAGGAGGGTATATGGGGAGAGATGTGGAGGGTATGTGGGGAGAGATGTGGAGGGTATGTGCGGAGAGATGTGGAGGGTATATGGGGAGAGATGTGGAGGGTATGTGGGGAGAGATGTGGAGGGTATATGGGGAGGGGATGGTAAGAAGAGATGTGGAGGGTGTATGGGGAGGGGATGGTAACAAGAGATGTGGATGGTGTATGGGGAGGGGATGGTAACAAGAGATGTGGATGGTATATGTGGAGGGGATGGTAAGAAGAGATGTGGAGGGTGTATGGGGAGGGGATGGTAAGAAGAGATGTGGAGGGTGAATGGGGAGGGGATGGTAAGAAGAGATGTGGAGGGTATATGGGGAGGGGGGCGGTAAGAAGAGATGTGGAGGGTATATGGGGAGGGGATGGTGAGAAGAGATGTGGAGGGTATATGGGGAGGGGATGGTAAGAAGTGATGTGGAGGGTATATGGGGAGGGGATGGTGAGAAGAGATGTGGAGGGTATATGGGGAGGGGGATGGTAAGAAGAGATGTGGAGGGTATATGGGGAGGGGATGGTGAGAAGAGATGTGGAGGGTACATGGGGAGGGGGACGGTAAGAAGAGATGTGGAGGGTATATGGGGAGGGGATGGTGAGAAGAGATGTGGAGGGTATATGGGGAGGGGATGGTGAGAAGAGATGTGGAGGGTATATGGGGAGGGGATGGTAAGAAGAGATGTGGAGGGTATATGGGGAGGGGATGGTAAGAAGAGATGTGGAGGGTATATGGGGAGGGGATGGTAAGAAGAGATGTGGAGGGTATATGGGGAGGGGATGGTAAGAAGAGATGTGGAGAGTATATGGGGAGGGGATGGTAAGAAGAGATGTGGAGGGTATATGGGGAGGGGGACGGTAAGAAGAGATCGTAAGAAGAGATGGTAAGAAGATAGGTTATATGAAGACAGATGTGGAGTGGTATATGGGGAGAGATGTGGAGGGTATATGGGGAAGGATGTGGAGGGTATATGGGGAGAGATGTGGAGGGTATATGGGGAGAGATGAGGAGGGTATATGGGGAGAGATGAGGAGGGTATATGGGGAGAGATGTGGAGGGTATATGGGGAGAGATGTGGAGGGTATATGGGGAGAGATGTGGAGGGTATATGGGGAGAGATGTGGAGGGTATATGGGGAGAGATGAGGAGGGTATGTGGGGAGAGATGTGGAGGGTATGTGGGGAGAGATGTGGAGGGTATGTGGGGAGAGATGTGGAGGGTATATGGGGAGAGATGTGGAGGGTATATGGGGAGGGGATGGTAAGAAGAGATGTGGAGGGTGTATGGGGAGGGGATGGTAAGAAGAGATGTGGAGGGTATATGGGGAGGGGATGGTAAGAAGAGATGTGGAGGGTATATGGGGAGGGGGGCGGTAAGAAGAGATGTGGAGGGTATATGGGGAGGGGATGGTAAGAAGAGATGTGGAGGGTATATGGGGAGGGGATGGTAAGAAGAGATGTGGAGGGTATATGGGGAGGGGATGTTAAGAAGAGATGTTGAGGGTATATGGGGAGGGGATGGTAAGAAGAGATGTGGAGAGTATATGGGGAGGGGATGGTAAGAAGAGATGTGGAGGGTATATGGGGAGGGGGACGGTAAGAAGAGATGTGGAGGGTATGTGGGGAGGGGGGCGGTAAGAAGAGATGTGGAGGGTATGTGGGGGGACGGTGAGAAGAGATGTGAAGGGTATATGAGGAGGGGATGGTAAGAAGAGATGTGGAGGGTATATGGGGAGGGGATGGTGAGAAGAGATGTGGAGGGTATATGGGGAGGGGATGGTAAGAAGAGATGTGGAGGGTATATGGGGAGGATGGCGGTAAGAAGAGATGTGGAGGGTATATGGGGAGGGGATGGTAAGAAGAGATGTGGAGGGTATATGGGGAGGAGGGCGGTAAGAAGAGATGTGGAGGGTATATGGGGAGGGGGATGGTGAGAAGAGATGTGGAGGGTATATGGGGAGGGGGATGGTGAGAAGAGATGTGGAGGGTATATGGGGAGGGGATGGTGAGAAGAGATGTGGAGGGTATATGGGGAGGGGGATGGTAAGAAGAGATGTGGAGGGTATATGGGGAGGGGGGCGGTAAGAAGAGATGTGGAGGGTATGTGGGGGGACGGTGAGAAGAGATGTGGAGGGTATATGGGGGGACGGTGAGAAGAGATGTGGAGGGTATATGGGGAGGGGGATGGTGAGAAGACATGTGGAGGGTATATGGGGAGGGGGATGGTTGGAAAAAGGAGAAGAGAGGAAATGGAAGGAGAAACCAAGAGAGGAATACATAGACAGAAAGACAGAGAGAGAAGAGGACCCCAAGAAGAACAGTATGTAGGAGCAGAAGAGAAAGGAGAAGAGACAGGAATGAGGTTTAATTACCTAAAGTTGGAATAAGGAGACAAAGATGAAAGGAGTGTTAAAAGGGGAGGTAACGAGAGGAGGGAGGGAGAGAGAGAGAACATTCCTGGATTAAGAGAAGCTCATTATACACGTAAAGGGGAGAAAAGAGGTTGATGGTATTAGCACTGCAAAGAGAGAGAGGGAGATGAGAAGGGGGATGAGAAGAGAGAGGGATGAGAAGAGAGAGATGAGAAGAGAGAGAGAGATGAGAAGAGAGAGAGATGAGAAGAGAGAAGGATGAGAAGAGAGATGGATGAGAAGAGAGAGAGATGAGAAGATGAGTTTCATGGTGTGTTTGGAGAGGGATAGCTGAGTGTGAGCCCAGCAAACCGGGAACATTCCCAGAACGTTAGCTAAGATTCCCCATTAAGTTCTAGATAGGGTTTTATCTAAGGATTATAACATCACAAAAACATTCAAATAATGTTTTTGATATCAACATAAAAAAAAAAATGTTTTAAATGAAATCTTCTCCTGAAGATTCACTAAATGTTGTGCACAACATCTGTAACAACCACCACAGAACATTCCTCAAAACGTCTTATTAGGTTTCCTGGTAATGTAATAACACAGCTTACCAGTAATGTTTTCACTGAAAACCAAAATTGGTTCTGTGCAAGTTCCCGGAAAATTCGTTAGGTTGCGGCAAATGTTCTCATAACACAAAAACTCTTCCTACGACCTTCTCCTCCCTGTGGGCATTCTCTCCCTGTCCCTCTCCACCTCTTCTCTGTCTCTCTCTTTTATCTCCTCTCTCGCTCTCCTTTCCTCCGCATATCCCCTCTCCTCTCCTCCCCGGTTCTCTCCTCCCCTATTCTCTCCTCACCTATTCTCTTCTCCCCTATTCTCTCTTCCCTTATTCTCTCCTCCCCTATTCTCTCCTCCCCTATTCTCTCCCTGTAGATGTTTAATCATCTTCTCCTCCCCTGTTCTCTCCTCCCCTGTTCTCTCCTCCTCCCACTTTCCCTGTTCAGGTGTGTGTGTGTGTGTGTAATTGATATAACCTGATTGTGTTAGTGTGTAAGGACTATGTATTTCATAATGCATCAATAATCAATAGTAGGAATGCCTTACAGTCTCAATTACCTACTGAAACACACACACAGGCTGAAGACAAATTCATAAATGCCAAGCCGGGGTGCTGCAATGTGACTGTAGTCATGGAGACCGAGGGGAAATGACAGTGACATGGAGGTGTGTGGGTCTGTGTCTCTGTGTGTGTGTTATTTAGCCAGGGATTCATGCTGAGACCTCTTTCCCAAATGAGCCCTGCATTAACACATCACTAAACAACAGTTACACTATACATATCCATAAACACATCAATCACACTATACATATCCATAAACACATCAATCACACTATACTTATCTATAAACACATCATTACACAATACATATCCATAAACACATCAATTACACTATACATATCCATAAACACATCAATTACACTATACATATCCATAAACACATCAATTACACTATACATATCCATAAACACATCAATTACACTATACATATCCATAAACACATCAATTACACTATACATATCTATAAACACATCAATCACACTATACATATCCATAAACACATCAATCACACTATACATATCCATAAACACATCAATTACACTATACATATCCATAAACACATCAATCACACTATACATATCCATAAACACATCAATCACACTATACATATCTATAAACACATCAATTACACTATACATATCTATAAACACATCAATCACACTATACATATCTGTAAACACATCATTACACAATAATTATCTATAAACACATCAATTGCACTATACATATGTATAAACACATCAATTACACAATACATATCCATAAACACATCATTACACAATACATATCTATAAACACATCAATTACACTATACATATCTATAAACACATCATTACACAATACATATCTATAAACACATCATTACACAATACATATCTATAAACACATCAATTACACTATACATATCTATAAACACATCATTACACTATACATATATATAAACACATCATTACACAATACATATCTATAAACACATCATTACACAATACATATCCATAAACACATCAATTACAAAACACCAAAAGCAAAACCCAATCATATAAAACCCACATTGTTCAGTAAAAGTCCCTGTAACATCCAACTGATGCCCTGGAGCAGGTATTCCCAAACTGGGGTACGCGTACCCCCAGGGGTACGAGCAATGCCGTCGGGGGGAACGCCAAATATAACGAGAACTACATTGATTTGGGGTTCACTTATATTGGGAGTAGTGCCTTTCCTCTGCCACAGTGTGTTATATGTGCAAAATAACTATCTCACAACTCAATGAAACCTTCACTCTTGTGCAGACATTTAGATACAAAACATGCCAATTTGAAAAATAAGCCACGGGAGTTTTTTTGAGTGAGAATTAAGATGACTTTTGAGTAGTAAGACATGTATAAAAGCAACAGATAACATTAATAAGAAGGGTCTGGACGCATCTTATATGGTGAGCTACCAAGTGGCTAGAATTCTATGCGTTCTAGCTGGATGAGTCAACAGACGTGGCGGGCCTGGCACAGCTTCTGGTATATCTCTGGTACGTTCATCAGGGTCAATTAAGCAAGACATCCTCTTCAGCAAACCACTGGAAACTAGGACAACAGGAGAGGATATTTTTAAGTACTGGAGAGCTTTGTGACATCAAATGGGCTTACTTTGATGGTCAGGATGTGTTTGTATCTGTACTGATGGCGCAAAAGCCAAAACAGGGAGACATAGTGGAGTGGTAACGTGCGTGCAAGCAGTTGCTCCCGACACCACTTGGGTACACTGCAGCATCCACCGAGAGGCTCTTGCTGCCAAGGGAATGCCTGACCGCTTGAAAGACGTTTTGGACACTACAGTGAAAATGGTTAACTTTGGTAAAGCAAGGCCCCTGAACTCTTGTGTATTTTCTGCACTATGCAATGGTATGGGCAGCGACCATGTAACGCTTTTACAACATATGTGCTGGTTATCAAGGGGCAAAGTATTGACACGTTTTTTTGAATTGAGAGACGAGCTTAAAGTTTTATTTACTGACCATCATGTTCACTTGTCTGACTGCTTGCATGATGAGGAGTTTCTCACACAACTGGCCTATCTGGGTGATGTTTTTTTGCCTGAATGATCTGAATCTAGGATTACAGGGACTCTCCGCAACTACAGTTGAAGTCAGAAGTTTACATACTCTTAGGTTGGAGTTATTAAAACTCGTTTTTCAATCACTCCACACATTTCTTGTTAACAAACTATAGTTTTGGCAAGTCGGTTAGGACATCTACTTTGTGCATGACACAAGTAATTATTCCAACAATTGTTTGCAGATTATTTCACTTACAATTCACTGTATCTCAATTCCAGAGGGTCAGATGTTACATACACTAAGTTGACTGTGCCTTTAAACAGCTTGGAAAATTCAAAAAAATGATGTCATGGCTTTAGAAGCTTCTGATAGGCTAACTGACATCATTTGAGTCAATTGGTGGTGTACCTGTGGATGTATTTCAAGGCCTACCTTCAAACTCAGTGCCTCTTTGCTTGATATCATGGGAAAATCAGCCAAGACCTCAGAAAAAAACTGTAGACCTCCACAAGTCTGGTTCATCCTTGGGAGCAATTTCCAAATGCCTGAAGGTACCACGTTCATTTGTACAAACAATAGTACGCAAGTATAAACACCATGGGACCACGCAGCCATCATACCGCTCAGGAAAGAGACGCGTTCTGTCTCCTAGAGATGAACATACTTCGATGCGAAAAGTGCAAATCAATCCCAGAACAACAGCAAAGGACCTTGTGAAAATGCTAGAGGAAACAGGTACAAAAGTATCTATATCCACAGTAAAACAAGTCCTATATCGACATAACCTGAAAGGCCACTCGGCAAGGAAGAAGCCACTGCTCCAAAACCGCCATAAAAAAGCCAGACTACGGTTTGCAACTGCACATGGGGACAAAGATCGTGCTTTTTGGAGAAATGTCCTCTGGTCTGATGAAACAAAAATAGAACTGTTTGGCCATAATGACCATCATTATGTTTGGAGGAAAAAGGGGGAGGCTTGCAAGCCAAAGAACACCATCCCAACCGTGAAGCACGGGGGTGGAAACATCATGTTGTGGGGGTGCTTTGCTGAAGGAGGGACTGGTGTACTTCACAAAATAGATGGCATCATGAGGCAGGAAAATTATGTGGATATATTGAAGCAACATCTCAAGACATCAGTCAGGAAGTTAAAGCTTGGTCGCAAATGGGTCTTCCAAATGGACAATGACCCCAAGCATACTTCCAAAGTTGTGTCAAAATGGCTTAAGGACAACAAAGTCAAGGTATTGGAGTGGCCATCACAAAGCCCTGACCTCAATCCTATAGAAAATGTGTGGGCAGAACTGAAAAAGTGTGTGCGAGCAAGGAGGCAAACAAACATGACTCAGTTACATTCGCTCTGTCAGGAGGAATGGGCCAAAATTCACCCAACTTATTGTGGGAAGCTTGTGGAAGGTTACCCGAAACGTTTGACCCAAGTTAAACATTTTAAATAAAGTGTTTGGATTTAAATAGATTAGGGATTGTATACAGGTACTTTCCCAAAATGGATGACACAAACAACTGGATTCGTTATCCCATTCATGCCCTGCCTCCAGTCCACTTACCGATATCTGAACAAGAGAGCCTTATCGAAATTGCAACAAGCGATTCTGTGAAAATTGAATTTAATCAGAAGCCACAGACAGATTTCTGGATAGGGCTGCACTCAGAGTATCCTGCCTTGGCAAATCGCGCTGTTAACCTGTTTGGGATAGGGGGCAGTATTTTCATGGCCGGATAAAAAACGTACCCGATTTAATCTGGTTACTACTCCTGCCCAGTAACTAGAATATGCATATAATTAGTAGATTTGGATAGAAAACACTCTAAAGTTTCTAAAACTGTTTGAATGGTGTCTGTGAGTATAACAGAACTCATATGGCAGGCCAAAACCTGAGAAGATTCTATACGGGAAGTGCCCTGTCTGACCATTTCTTGTCCTTCTTTAGCCTCTCTGTCGAAAATACAGCCTCTGTGCTGTAACGTGACATTTTCTAAGGCTTTCATTGGCTCTAGGTAGGCGCCAGAATGTGGAATGATAGCTCTGCAGTCTCTGGGCGAAAAACAGCAGGGGTTTTGGAGAGTGGTCCTTCTGGGAACAATGACACTAGTGCGCGCGTGCATGTGACGACTCCATGTTTTTCTTTCTCTCTTTGAACGAATACGTCGTCGCCCGGTTGGAATATTATCACTATTTTACGAGAAAAATCGCATAAAAATTGATTTTAAACAGCGTTTGACATGCTTCGAAGTAAGGTAATGGAATATTTTGAAATTTTTTGTCACGAATCGCGCCGGCACATCACCCTTCGGATAGTGACTTGAACGCACGAACAAAACGGAGCTATTTGGATATAACTATGGATTATTTAGAACCAAAACAACATTTGTTGTTGAAGTAGAAGTCCTGGGAGTGCATTCTGACGAAGAACAGCAAAGGTAATCCAATTTTTCTTATAGTAAATCTGAGTTTGGTGAGTGCCAAACTTGGTGGGTGTCAAAATAGCTAGCCGTGATGGCCGGGCTATCTACTCAGAATATTGCAAAATGTGCTTTCACCGAAAAGCTATTTTAAAATCTGACACCGCGATTGCATAAAGGAGTTCTGTATCTATAATTCTTAAAATAATTGTTATGTTTTTTGTCAACGTTTATCGTGAGTAATCTAGTAAATTCACCGGAAGTTTTTGGTGGGTATGCTAGTTCTAAACAAAACATGCTAATGTAAAAAGCACGTTTTTGATATAAATATGAACTTGATTGAACAAAACATGCATGTATTGTATAACATAATGTCCTAGGAGTGTCATCTGATGAAGATCATCAAAGGTTAGTGCTGCATTTAGCTGTGGTTTTGGTTTTTGTGACATATATGCTAGCTTGAAAAATGGGTGTGTGATTATTTCTGGCTGGGTACTCTCCTGACATAATCTAATGTTTTGCTTTCGCTGTAAAGCCTTTTTGAAATCGGACAATGTGGTTAGATAAAGGAGAGTCTTATCTTTCAAATGGTGTAAAATAGTCATATGTTTGAGAAATTGAAATTATAGTATTTTTAAGGTTTTTCGTATTTCGTGCCAGGTGCTACCATTGGATATTGGAGAGAGGTTTTAAGACACTGATGCCCTTTGTAACCATGTATTTATGTGAGAGTGGATTCTCGGCCCTCACTAGCATGAAAACTAAATACAGGCACAGACTGTGTGTGGAAAATGATTTACGACTGAGACTCTCTCCAATACAACTCAACATTGCAGTTATGTGCATCCTTTCAAGCACACCCTTCTCATTAACCTGTGGTGAGTTATTAACAATTTTTGATCAACAAACAAGTTTTTATATGTAAGATGGCTAAATAAAGAGCAAAATTATTATATGTATATTATTATTTGTGCCCTGGTCCTATAAAAGCTCTCTGTCACTTCCCACGAGCTGGGTTGTGACACAAACTGTCACTCATTCTGTTGCATCCTAAAATGCTGGGTTCTTTTACTGAAGACTCCGAAGCGAATTAATAATACACAGAACAGATTTATTTAATGTTCTCCTTAACACATTACAGTCAACTACTCTATACAGTGTCTTCAGCCCAACTCTCCAATACATCATTGAACTTTACCCGCCCTTGCATCTCCTAATCCAATCACTTCAATGCAAGAACGGAAACCCCATTATCATTTGTTCATTCAAATAACTCAACCCCTGCATACAAATCACATTGGCTAATAGCAACCACTTTACATCTAAACTCATTAACACATAATACATTTCTCAATACATCACACTCCTCCCTGGAAATTCTCACTTCCTCTGAAAACATACTTGATGAACATCATGGGTTTTCCAAAACAGTTTTTCACTCATCTCATATACAACCTGTTTACAGATCCAATCGGTCCTGAGGCCTTCTGACCCTTTTTGGCCTCTCATGACGCTCTGGGCCCTCAGGCTCACGGCCTGGCATAATCTGTGTCTCTGTATGAGTGCCTGTCACAGTCTTAGTTCCCAAGTCCCAATCAGAAATGTTCCACTTTGACACATTCAGGTCTTCTCTTTCATTGTGTTACATCATCATTTGATCCATATGCTTCCTACACAAGTAGGTTACAGGACCATGTACCCTTTTCACAACCCCGGGTACCCATTTCTCTCTCTCCTCTCCGGTAAACTCAGACAAGCACTGTTTGTTCCGATTGAAAAAAAACGAAGACGCTTGCCCATCCCCTTGTCCTGTATCTTAGACTGCATGTCAGCTGAAAAACTGGGTTTCACCAGTGATAACCTTGTTCTAACCTGTCGTTTAACGAACAACTCTGCTGGACTTTTTCCAGTTGTGTCATGTGGCGTATTCCTGTAGGCAAACAGAAAGTTGTCCACACTATGCTGTACAGACCGTCCTGATGACTTGTCCTTCTCTTGAGCCTGTTTTAGATCCTGTACAAGTCGCTCTGCTGCACCATTTCAAGCATTCAACTGGAACAATGTCTCCATCTCTTTTGACACCAGCTGTGGGCCATTGTCTGAAACACACTCCTCAACTAACCCATAGGCTGAGAACATTCCCCGGAGTGTCTCTACCGTGGCTGTAGCTGAAGTATTACTCATACACTTTACTTCTGGCCAGTATGAGTATGCATCTGTAACTACTAAGAACTGGTGCTTTCCCTTTTGAGCAAAATCTATATGGATGCGCTGCCAGGGCCTCTCAGGCCATTTCCAAGGATGCACTGGTGCAAGGTTCGGCATATGTCTATTAGACTGACACACCTGGCATCTCCTTACCATGTCTTCTATGTCTGAGTCTAACCTGGACCACCAAAAGTGGCTCCTTGCAAGAGTTTTCATTTTGACCATATAGCCCAGTGGTTTTCCTGTAGCTCCTTCAGTAGGTCCCTCTGTAGAGTTGACCGGCACCACCGCTCTCATACCCAATAACACACAATCACTTTCTATAGGGAGCTCATCCCTTCTCACCCAATAAGGCTTTAGTTCAGGATCAGTAACATTGGTTGGGCCACCCTGTAAGTGTGAAGCGCTTCAACTTTGCCAAACCCTTGTCCTTGGTAGTTTCCCTGGCTATGTCCTTAGCTAAAATGGGAAGTACATCTAAAAATGACACTCGATAGTTTGGATTGCTCTCTGGAGCCTTTGCTATGGCTTCAGTCTTGTCCTGCACTGGATGTAGCCCCTGTTCGTCTATCCTGTGACCTAAGTAAGTGACACTAGACTGAAATAATGCACACTTGTCCCTGTTTACTCTTAACCCATGCTCTTGCAGCTTCTACGTTCTGTAAGGGGTCCTCTGCCAATTGCCCTGTGATAAGAATGTCATCTAGAAAGCACACAACCCCAGGTAAACCCTGTGAGACCTGGTCCATAATACGCTGGAATATAGCCGGAGCGCTGGATACTCCATAAGGCAGTCTATTCATCTGGTATAAACCTTTCAACGTGTTTAGAGTCAGGAAATGCTTTGACTCTTGATCTACCTCCACTCGCTGGTAGGCCTGTGTAAGGTCTACCACTTTGTGAACTGTTTACCCCTGTCATAGGCGTCGTAAGGATTGGACCAAGGCGCAGCGGGTAAAGTGCTCATACTTAATTTATTCGATGAAACCACTTAACAAAATGAACAAAAGACGAAAAACAGTTCCATAAGGCACACAGGCTACACAGAAAATAACCACCCACAAAACACAAGTGAAACAAACCTCAACTAAATATGGCCTCCAATTAGAGGCAACGACAACCTCTAATTGGAGATCCTACCAAAAACCCAACATAGAAATAGAAAACTAGATTTAAACATAGAAATAGAAAACATAGAACCTAAACCAAAAACACCGAAACACACAAAACAAACACCCCCTGCCACGCCCTGACCAAACTACAATGACAAGTAACCCCTTTTACTGGTCAGGACGTGACAACCCCCGGCTGAAGTAGCAAACAAGTCCTGTGTCTTTGGTAAAGGGGTACTGGTCCACATCCACCCATGCATTTGCAGTCACCTTGTAATCATGACATATTCTGACACCCCCCCCCCCCGTTTGTCTTTGGAATGCAAACTATAGGTGCTGCCCATTCGCTGTATTCAATGGGTGTGATCACTCGTTGTTTTTCTAGCTCTGTAAGCTGTTTGTCTACTGCCTCTCAGAGTGCAGAAGGCACAGGTCTAGCCTTACAAAACTTTGGAATATCTTACTCTGACACTTGCATTTTGGTTTTAAC
Organism: Salmo salar; assembly: GCF_965601325.2. Lineage (NCBI taxonomy): Eukaryota > Metazoa > Chordata > Actinopteri > Salmoniformes > Salmonidae > Salmo > Salmo salar. The sequence continues at coordinate 79,221,255 of NC_138292.1, read as the reverse complement.
TCCATTTACCACACTGAGTTCACCACTAAACACCTCAGCATATTTATCACACAGCCGCGCAACTGGGTCTGACACATGGTTCACATTGACCAATCTAATTTGAGGTGCTGAATCCAGTTCCTCCCCATTAGCGTAAGACCCTTCCCTTTTGACACTAATAGAGGTAGTGGTATCACCTGAGCACCACATTTCACTTTAACCTCCAGCTGTCTTAATTACTGAATCGGCTGAGCTGAGTAAGTTCTCAAAACAACATCACATGATTATAGTTTATGCTTCTTAAATCTGCTGTTGTACAGCTTCTCTGAGATAATAGACATGGCGGCCCGAGTATCTACCTCCATCTTTATCTTTTCCCCCGTTACATCTCACCATGACCATGTAAGGTTTCACGTACTAACAATCACTACACACAGTAAAAAGTCCCAAGCTCTTTTCTGACTGGTGATTTCCGACTGTGCTGGAGCCTGCAGGCAATAGCAGTTCGGCCTCCTCAACTTGATCTGTTGTCCAGTAGCGTGTCCCCTTCACTGGATTAGAGTGCCCTGTTTGAGAGCGTTACTTAGACACCGAGCTGTTCCCCGCAGATACTCTCCCCCTGCAAGCCCTTTCAAGATGGCCGGTCTTCTGGCACGCTCTGCATTAGAACTCCTTGTAACGGCAGGTCTGCTATGAATTTCTTGTCTCCAAACAGCAAAAACGGGGCTTTGAGGTCTCCCCCCTCTGGTCTGACATCCACTGTTTCTCCCTGTCAGATCGATGCCCCTCCCGTTTTGTGGTCCACTGATCGGTTCTCAACTGAGTCGGTGTCTGCTGGAATTTCTGCATCCTCTGGGCTGTGTACTCCAAGTTGTTGACAATGTCCAATACTTTTACCCAGGTTAAATTCTCCCTGTATGGAGTGCTTAACATCTTGCCACGCAGCTCCTTACTGGCAACTCCATAAACTAGCTGGTCCCTCAGCAGCTCCTTACTGGCAACTCCATAAACTAGCTGGTCCCTCAGCAGCTCCTTACTGGCAACTCCATAAACTAGCTGGTCCCTCAGCAGCTCCTTACTGGCAACTCCATAAACTAGCTGGTCCCTCAGCAGCTCCTTACTGGCAACTCCATAAACTAGCTGGTCCCTCAGCAGCTCCTTACTGGCAAATCCATAAACTAGCTGGTCCCTCAGCAGCTCCTTACTGGCAACTCCATAAACTAGCTGGTCCCTCAGCAGCTCCTTACTGGCAACTCCATAAACTAGCTGGTCCCTCAGCAGTTCCTTACTGGCAACTCCATAAACTAGCTGGTCCCTCAGCAGCTCCTTACTGGCAACTCCATAAACTAGCTGGTCCCTCAGCTGCTCCTCTAGTGCAGCCCCAAACTCACATGTAGCCACAAGTCCCTTTAGCGATGCTATATACTCAGCTAAAGTCTCTCCCGCCAACTGTTTCCTATTCCGAAAAACATACCTCTCGCTCAACGCGTTCCGTTTTGGCACATAAAAGTCTCTCAGAGCTGAAATGAGCTCCTGGAAACTAGCCTCTCCCGGCTTCTTCGGCGCTACCAAATCTTTCAGCAAACGTAAACGTCTTTGAACCCAAGACTGATCGAAACACCGCTCTTCTGCGGTCGTCAGCTATCTCGTTGGCCTCCATAAACTGCAAAAAAATCGCACCTCATATGTGCTGAAGCTCTCGTTAGTCTCCTGGAAACACAAACTGGTTAAACTACTGAAAAGTGCCAAAGCTCTCATTAGCCCACGCAGCCATTTCTTCCCAGCTGACCAGTTAATTTACCAGCTAACTTTCTAGCTGGTTCACTCAGTTGGTCATCAGTAGTCTGAGGATTTTGCCTCAGAATTCCATTATCCTCGTAACCAGTTGTTGCATCCTAAGATGCTGGGTTATTTTACTGAAGACTCCAAGAGAATTAATAATAAACGGAACATATTTATTTAATGTTCTCCTTAACACATTACAGTCAACTACTCTATACAGTGACTTCAGCCCAACTCTCCAATATGTCATTGAACTTTTACCGACCTTGCATCTCCTAATCCAACCACTTCAATGCAAGAACAGAAACCCCATTATCATTTGTTCATTCAAATAACTCAACCCCTGCATACAAATCCCATTGGCTATTTGCAACCACTTTACATCTAAACTCATTAACACATAATACATTTCTCAATACACCACACATTCTTATGTTTAATAAATGTATCATATAGTGTGTGTGTGGCAGGCTTACAATGATGCTAAAAAACTACATTTGAGAGTGCACTGACCCTGGTGCTAGAGGGGGTACAGCTGGAGGTTGAGTGTTTGAAGGGGTGCGGGACTATATAAAGTTTTGGGAACCACTGCCCTAGAGGCACCAACTCCACCAACTTTTGGAGATCATTCCACATGGTGCAAAATAACTAAAACCAGATATCCCTAACTGGGTGAAGATGGAAAGGATCCCCAGGGTTAGCCATCCCTGAGTCTGGGTCTGGTAACTCATACTTCCGAAGGATAACTATGAGGTAAGGTATGGCGGAAGTTTATGCAAGTGGGCTTTATAGACCAAAAGATAGCAATCCGTCAATCTACATGACTTCAAAGAGGGCCAGCCTACTTTCAGATACAAAATGCTATGACGTGTCCTGAACCTATCGCCCATAATATAGCGGAATGTTCGATGATAAACTGCATCCAATGGCTTCAATACAGTGGCAGCTGCATTCATATAGACCAGTGGTCACCGGGCTGATATAGACCAGTGGTCACAGGGCTGATATAGACCAGTGGTCACAGGGCTGATATAGACCAGTGGTCACCAGGCTGGTATAGATCAGTGGTCACCGGGCTGATATAGACCAATGGTCACCGGGCTGATATAGACCAGTGGTCACCAGGCTGATATAGACCAATGGTCACCGGGCTGATATAGACCAGTGGTCACCAGGCTGATATAGACTAGTGGTCACCAGGCTGATATAGACCAGTGGCCACCGGGCTGATATAGACCAGTGGTCACAGGGCTGATATAGACCAGTGGTCACAGGGCTGATATAGACCAGTGGTCACAGGGCTGATATAGACCAGTGGTTACCAGGCTGATATAGACCAGTGGTCACAGGGCTGATATAGACCAGTGGTCACCGGGCTGATATAGATCAGTGGTCACCGGGCTGATATAGACCAATGGTCACTGGGCTGATATAGACCAGTGGTCACCAGGCTGATATAGACCAGTGGTCACAGGGCTGATATAGACCAGTGGTCACAGGGCTGATATAGACCAGTGGTCACAGGGCTGATATAGACCAATGGTCACCGGGCTGGTATAGATCAGTGGTCACCGGGCTGATATAGACCAATGGTCACCGGGCTGATATAGACTAGTGGTCACCAGGCTGATATAGACCAGTGGTCACAGGGCTGATATAGACCAGTGGTCACCGGGCTGATATAGACCAGTGGTCACCGGGCTGATATAGACCAGTGGTCACCGGGCTGATATAGACCAGTGGTCACAGGGCTGATATAGACCAGTGGTCACCAGGCTGATATAGACCAGTGGTCACCAGGCTGATATAGATCAGTGGTCACCAGGCTGGTATAGACCAGTGGTCACCAGGCTGATATAGACCAGTGGTCACCGGGCTGATATAGACCAGTGGTCACCAGGCTGATATAGACCAGTGGTCACCAGGCTGATATAGATCAGTGGTCACCAGGCTGATATAGACCAGTGGTCACCAGGCTGATATAGATCAGTGGTCACCAGGCTGATATAGATCAGTGGTCACCAGGCTGATGGTGCCTACATCTAGAAATGCCTTGGAGATCAACCAGTCGATCGCGATCAACCGGTTGATCTCCAAGGCATTTCTAGTCGATCGGCAAACATTTCAGTAAAAAAAGCAATGATAAAGCCTTGGGTTCGTATTTTATTTTACTCGTCTGGCGCTGTTGACGGTAGGTGCACCTGATTCAGCTGCCCTGCTCGCCGGGTAGGCCAAGTGTTCCCATTTTGAACCATTTCATGTGTCTGAAGGTACAAACGCTGTGTTCCCAGGTGGGCCCAGAGAGCAAATCAAGTGCACCATAGGCCTACCGCTGGCCAATCGGATGGCTCAGATTACCGTGTCTGTAGTAATTTAGCATAAAAGAAAGCTACAGCAAAGTGGTGAGATTTCTAAACGTTTTAAACCAATGAATACAGCAAAGTGGTGAGATTTCAAAACGTTTTAAACCAATGAATACAGCCAAGAGCTGCTGTTTTTATGAGAGAGTTCATGTTTAAGTTCTTACTCAGCACTGTCAACACTTTGTATTCATCACTTTTATAAGCCATAAAATGCGCCTTTTTCCTATTTCCACTCAGCGCTACAACAAGCAGTGCAGCAGTAATGAATGAGTAGGAAGGTGTATCTATAGACTTGTGTTGTTGTTATTATTAGCTGCTTGGGTCTTTTTTAATATCAAGGAATATTTCAATTTCTCTGTTCATAGGAGTAACAACATCAATTTGTACATGAGGCAGAAGTAATGCGGTGTGACTCCAGTTTCGCCATCAGCTGGAAGACGGTGTCCCTTTTTGGTCAGTGTCAGTGGAGCAAAGGGAGAGCGGAGGGATGTTGAGAGACGGACCCTCAGTCTGCTGCTCTCTCCCTCCGCGGAGACTGACCATCAGATGCAGGCATCATCAGCACAGTAAAATAAATAAAAATAAAAAGCAAATTATTTAAATGTATGCTCACTCAGCTGTGCCTCACAACTAATAAAACAACAACTGACCCAGTACCGGTAAACCAACAACTGACCTAGTACCGGTAAAACAACAACTGACCTAGTACCGGTAAACCAACAACTGACCTAGTACCGGTAAAACAACAACTGACCTAGTACCGGTAAAACAACAACTGACCTAGTACCGGTGTGATTAAATGTTTCTTGAAAAATGGTCTAAACAACAATGTATTAGCAGGGCAATTCAAGCAAAGCCAATATGCAGCGATAATGTATTGGACCTATAGCCTACTGCACAACCTAATTACTGCAGTAGTGTTTTGAATAGGTTAATGTTGCATAGGATGATTACGTTTTAAGTCATGTTAAAAAAAAATCTTGGATTTTGCCTCAAAGTGATCTTGACTCAGAAAAGGTTGGTGACCACTGATATAGACGATATTGTCATAGTCAATTACCAGAATGAATGTTGACTCTTGAGAGTGTGTGTGTGTGTGTGTGTGTGTGTGTGTGTGTGTGTGTGTGTGTGTGTGTGTGTGTGTGTGTGTGTGTGTGTGTGTGTGTGTGTGTGTGTGTGTGTGTGTGTGTGTGTGTGTGTGTGTTTTCTATAAGGGCTTTGGGAGATAGGACGCCGTCCAACAGAATGCCTGACTAACTGGCCTAAGGTGTAATATTTACTGTTCACTTTTTATTGTTATTTCACTTTTGTTTATCCATTTCACTTGCTTTGGCAATGTAAACATATGTTTCCCATGCCAATAAAGCCCCTTGAATTTAATTTAATTGAGAGTGAGTGTCACAGGTGTCGTAGGGTGTAGACCAAAACGCAGCGGGAAAATGTATACTCATCTTCTTTTTATTTGTGAAGAAGGAAAACACAAACAACGTATACAAAAACAAACGAACTGGACAGTCTCGTCAGGCACACAGCTAAACAAGAAACAATCTCCCACAAAATCCCATGACAAACACATTCCTATTTATAGGAGAGCGAGGCAACAATAGACAGCTGCCTCCAACTGAAGGCCCCAACACCAATTACCTAAACATAGAAATACAAACGACCAGACTGAACATAGAAATAAACTAACATAGAACAATAACCAAAACCCTGGACTAATAAATCAAATACCCCCTCTACATGAACACATACACAAACACACCCTGAACCACATAAAACAAATACCCCCTGCCACGTCCTGACCAAACTATAAGAACAAATAACCCCTTTACTGGTCAGGACGTGACAGTGAGAAAGAGTGCAAGAGAGAGAGGGGAGAGAGAGAGAGACTTCTCTATCAAATCTAAACATTTCAAACAGAAAACTGAAGAAAATGAACAATGGCAAATGGTTTGATGAAGAATGCAAAAACCTAAGAAAGAAATTGAGAAACCTGTCCAACCAAAAACATAGAGACCCAGAAAACCTGAGTCTACGCCTTCACTATGGTGAATCACTAAAACAATACAGAAATACACTACGGAAAAGGAAGGAACAGCACGTCAGAAATCAGCTCAAAGTAATTGAAGAATCCATAGACTCTAACCACTTCTGGGAAAATTGGAAAATACTAAACAAACAACATAAAGAGTTATCTATCCAAAATGGAGATGTATGGGTAAACCACTTCTCTAACCTTTTTGGCTCTATAACAAAGAACAAACAGCAAAAACATATACATGATCAAATACAAATCTTAGTATCAACTATTAAAGTCTACCAGAACCCACTGGATTCTCCAGTTACCTTGAATGAACTACAGGACAAAATAAAACCGTCCAACCCAAAAAGGCCTGCGGTGTTAATGGTATCCTCAATGAAATGATAAAATATACAGACCACACATTTTATTGGCTATACTTAAACTTTTTAACATCGTCCTTGGCTCTGGCATCTTCCCCAATATTTGGAACCAATCCACAAAGTGGAGACAAATTTGACCCCAATAACTACCGGGGGATACGACAGCAACCTTGGGAAAATCCTCTGTATCATTAAGAGCAGACTAGTTCATTTCCTCAGTGAAAACAATGTACTGAGCAAATGTCAAATTGGCTTTTTACCTAATTACCGTACGACAGACCATTAGAAATACAACCCATATATATGTTTAATTATTTTCCCTTTTGTACTTCAACTATTTGCATATAATATGACATTTGTAATGTTTTCATTCTTTTGGAACTTTTGTGAGTGTACTGTTTCCTGTACATTTTTATTGTTTATTTAACTTTTGTTTATTATCTAGTTCACTTGCTTTGGCAATGTTAACATATGTTTCCCATGCCAATAAATCCTTTAAATTGTCTCTCTCTCTGTCTTTCTCTCTGTCTCTCTCCCTTAGTCTCTCTCTCTCCATCCCTAATCTCTCTCTCCAAATACTCAATGCACTCTCTCTCTCTTTTCTCCCTCTGTCTCTGATTCAGAGGGGTTGGGTTTAAAAGCGGAAGACACATTTCAGTTGAATGTATTCAGTTGTACAACGGACTAGGTATCCGTTGGTCCTTTCTCTTTTCCGCTCTCTCTGGTCAGCTACAATGACGCCAGACAGAGAGGGGAAATGTACCATGTAAAACTTGCTTACTGTCGCTGCATGGAGAGAGAGAGAACACAGAGAGAGGAAAGGAAGGAGAGCAATCTAAGAACCAAACATCCATTCCTTGTGGTCTGAAACTGGAGCATGAATATGTGGGGCTGGTGAACGGCCTGGGGGATTTTCCGGCGGTGTGGGACGCCATGGGGGTGCGAGGACGAGGAGGGGGGCTTGGTTCTATCTTTCTTGTCTGTTTATATGAAATAAAGTTGTGTGTTAATAATGAGGTAACTATTTGGGCCAATTAAAGTCTTTTTTAAATCTTTCTCTCCCTCGCTCTCTCTAATGGATGTGTTGCTATATATAACTGTTACACAACGTGTACCTGTAACCAGGATAAGGTAACAATGGCAACAGTTGTAACTGGGTTACAGGGCCTGCTGTCACGGGTTACGGTAACTGGGATACCGTTGCCGTATATAGAACCCTCCCGTCTCCAAGGAGAGGGTCTAATGGTGAACAGACGCGGGTTACCATGCCAATTTAATCACACCTGGCAACCGGGAGACAGTCGCCCTGACAACCAGCTTCATATACATTCCCCTGAGACAGAGACAGAGACAGAGAGGGAGGGAGAGAGAGAGAGAGAGAGAGAGTGAGTGAGTGAGTGAGTGAGTGAGTGAGTGAGTGAGTGAGTGAGTGAGTGAGTGAGTGAGTGAGTGAGTGAGTGAGTGAGTGAGGAGGACCAGAGGGACAGAGAGAGAGAGAGAGAGAAAGAGAGAGAGAGCAAGAGCGAGAGAGGGAGAGAGGGAGAGAGCGAGAGAGGGAGAGAGCGAGTGAGTGAGTGAGTGAGTGAGTGAGTGAGGAGGACCAGAGCGAGAGAGCGAGAGAGCGAGAGAGAGAGAGAGCCAAGGAGTGCCTAAAGCAGCACCTAGATATTCTGCACAGATTCTGGCAGGCCTGGGCCCTGACAATAAATCTCAGTAAGACAAAAATAATGGTGTTATAAAAAAATACACATTTCATCTAGACACCGTTGCACATCAGCGCCACAGGTAACTTCAACAAAGCTGTGAACGATCTGAGAGACAAGGCAAGAAGGGCCTTCTATGCCATCAAAAGGAACATAAAATTCAACATACCAATTAGGATCTGGCAAAAAATACTTTAATCAGTTATAGAACACATTGCTCTTTATGGTTGCGAGGTCTGGGGTCCGCTCACCAGCCAAGAATTCACAAAATGGGACAAACACCAAATTCAGACTCTGCATGCAGAATTCTGCAAAACTATCCTCTGCGTACAACGTAAAACATCGAATAATGTACGCAGAGCAGAATTAGGCCGATACCTGCTAATTATCAAAATCCAGAAAAGAGACGTTAAATTCTACAACCACATAAAAGGAAGCAATTCCCAAACCTTCCATAACAAAGCCATCACCTACAGAGAGATGAACCTGGAGAAGAGTCCCCTAAGCAAGCTGGTCCTGGGGCTCTGTTCACAAACACAAACACACCCCACAGAGCCCCAGGACAGCAACACAATTAGACGCAACCAAATCATGAGAAAACAAAAAGAGAATTACTTGACACATTGGAAAGAATTTACAAAAAAACAGAGTAAACTGGAATGGTATTTGACCCTAAACGGAGAGTACACAGTGGCAGAATACCTGACCACTGTGACTGACCCAAGCTTAAGGAAAGCTTTGACTATGTACAGACTCAGTGAGCATAGCCTTGCTATTGAGAAAGACCGTCGTAGGCAGACCTGGCTCTCAAAAGAAAACAGGCTATGCAGGTAGCCTAGTGGTTAGAGCATTGGGCCAGTAACTGAAAGGTTGCTGGATTGAATCCCCGAGCTGACAAGGTAAAAATCTGTCGTTCTGTCCCTGAACAAGGCAGTTAACCAACTGTTCCCCGGTAGGATGTCATTGTAAATAAGAATTTGTTCTTAATTTAACTGACTTGCCTAGTTACATTTATTTTTTATTTTTATTTATTTAACTAGGCAAGCCAGTTAAGAACAAATTCTTATTTTCAATGACAGCCTAGGAACAGTGGGTTAACTGCCTTGTTCAGAGGCAGAACAACAGATTTTTACCTTGTTTGCTCGGGGATTCGAACTTGCAACCTTTCGGTTAAAGATTAAATAAAGGTTACGTACACTGTCCACAAAATGAGGTGGAAAGTGAGCGGTGTATGACCATGTTAGAGACACATATTTCCCTCAGATTACACAGACCCACAAAGAAGTTGAAAACAAATCAAATTTTGATAAACTCCCATATCTACTGGGTGAAATACCACAGTGTGCCATCACAGCAGCAATATTTGTGACCTGTTGCCACAAGAAAAGGGCAACCAGTGAAGAACAAACACCATTGTAAATACAACCCATATTTATGTTTATTTATTTTCCCTTTTGTACTTTAACTATTTACACATCATTACAACACTCTATATAGACATAATATGACATTTGTAATGTCTTTATTCTTTTGGAACTTTTGTGAGAGTAATTTTTACTGTTCCTTTTTTATTGTTTATTTCACTTTTGTTTATTATATATTTCACTTTTCTTTGGCAATGTAATCATATGTTTCCCATGCTAATAAAGCCCCTTAAATTGAACTGAATTGAAATTGAAATCGAATTGAGAGAGGGAGAGCAAGGAGGAGAGAGAGGGTGATATGAGATGGAGAGAGAGGAGAAGAAGAGAGGGAGAAAATGATATTGAGAAGGTCCAACAGAGAGGGTGGTTCAAGTGAACGTCTCAGCTGATACTAAGGCTTTCTGACATCACCTGTCACCTGGACCCCCCCAACCTGACAAACACACTCACCCTGCTGTCGGAGCTGGGTATCATGGCGTCGGTCATCCAGGATCCGAAGCGGGAGCCCGACGCTCTAACAGTGATAGGGTTGCTCACCCCTGTTAATCGCCCACAGCCTGGGAGACACACACACACACACACACACACACACACACACACACACACACACACACACACACACACACACACACACACACACACACACAGGTCACTATATATACACACAGCCTGGGACACACACACACACAGGTCACTATATATACACACAGCCTGGGACACACACACACACAGGTCACTATATCCTGTTTGGGATTGGGGGCAGTATTTTCACGGCCGGATAAAAAACGTACCCGATTTAATCTGGTTACTACTCCTGCCCAGAAACTAGAATATGCATATAATTAGTAGATTTGGATAGAAAACACTGTAACGTTTCTAAAACTGTTTGAATGGTGTCTGTGAGTATAACAGAACTCATATGGCAGGCCAAAACCTGAGAAGATTCCACACAGGAAGTGCCTTGTCTGACAATTTGTTCTCCTTTTAGGGCATCTCTATAAAAAATACAGCATCTCTGCTGTAACGTGACATTTTCTAAGGCTTCCATTGGCTCTCAGAAGGCGCCAGAAAGTGGAATGACGTCTCTGTAGTCTCTGGGCAAAAAAAAGCAGGAGTTTTTGTGAGTGGTCAGGCAGGGAACAATGACACTGGAGTGCGCGTGCACAAGACGACTCCATGTTTTTCTTTCAGTCTATGAATGAATATAACGTCGCCCGGTTGGAATATTATCGCTATTTTACGAGAAAACCTACCCCGTAGTGCCGGAAGACGTGGGTGAATAAGGCTTCCGCGGTCTGCAGGGCCGTAGGAAGACCGGGTAAAGGAAGCAGATGGCAGGACTTAGAGAACCGGTCCACAACGACCAGGATCGTGGTGTTGCCCTGAGACGGCGGGAGATCGGTCAGGAAATCCACCGCCAGGTGGGACCATGGTCGCTGTGGAACCGGGAGGGGCTGTAATTTCCCTCTAGGCAGGTGCCTGGGAGCCTTACTCTGAGTGCACACCGAACAGGATGAGACATAGTGCCTCATGTCCCTCACCAAGGTGGGCCACCAGTATCTACCACTAAGACCACACACTGTCCGCTCAACCCCTGGGTGACCCGAGGAGGGAAGCGTGTGCGCCCACCGAATCAGACGATCGCCAAAACCGAGTGGAACATACTTACGACCCACTAGACACTGCGGAGGAGTAGGCTCCGTCCGTAACGCCCGCTCGATGTCCGCGTCCACCTCCCAGACCACCGGTGCCACCAGGCAGGAGGCTGGAAGTATGGGCGTGGGATCGGTGGACCGTTCCTCGGCGTCATGGAGACGAGACAGTGCGTCGGCCTTAGTGTTCCGGGAACCTGGGATATACGAGATGTTAAACTGAAATCGAGTAAAGAACATCGCCCACCTGGCTTGACGCGGGTTCAGTCTCCTCGCCGCCCGGATGTACTCCAAATTGCGGTGGTCAGTCCAGATGAGAAAAGGGTGACGCGCCCCCTCAAGCCAATGTCTCCACACCTTCAGGGCTCTGACCACAGCCAACAACTCCCTGTACCCCACATCATAGTTACGCTCCGCCGGACTCAACTTCCTAGAGAAGAAGGCACAGAGGCGGAGCTTGGGGGGGTGGCCGAGCGCTGGGATAGCACGGCTCCTACTCCAGCCTCGGACGCGTCCACCTCCACTATTAAGGGAAAAGAGGGATCCTGATGCGCCAGCACTGGAGCGTCGGTGAACAAAACCTTCAGATGACTAAAGGCCCTGTCCGCCTCCGCTGACCACCGCAACCGCACCGGGCCCCCCTTCATCAGTGAGGTAATGGGAGCCGCCACCTGCCCAAAGCCCCGGATAAACCTCCGGTAGTAATTGGCAAATCCCAAAAACCGCTGCACCTCCTTCACCGTGGTGGGAGTTGGCCAATTACGCACGGCTGATATGCGGTCACATTCCATCACTACCCCTGATGTGGAAATGCGATACCCCAAGAAAGAGACGGCTGGTTTGGAAAACTCACATTTCTCAGCCTTGACGTATAGGTCATGCTCCACCAGTCGCCCAAGCACTTTACGCACCAGAGACACATGCTCGGCGCATGTAGCGGAGTAGACCAGAATGTCATCGATGTACACCACTACACCCTGACCGAGCAGGTCCCGGAGAATCTCGTCCACAAAGGATTGGAAGACTGCGGGAGCATTCTTTAACCCATACGGCATGACGAGGTACTCATAATGGCCAGATGTGGTACTAAATGCAGTTTTCCACTCGTCCCCTCCTCGGATACGCACCAAATTATATGGACTCCTGAGATCCAATTTCGTGAAGAAGCGCGCCCCGTGAAATGACAATATCGCCGATGCGATGAGAGGTAGTGGGTAACTGAAACCCACTGTGATGGCATTTAGACCTCTATAGTCAATGCACGTGCGCAGACCTCCCTCCTTCTTCTTCACAAAAAAGAAGCTCGAGGAGACGGGTGAGTTAGATGGCCGAATGTATCCCTGCCTCAAAGACTCAGTGACGTATGTTTCCATAGCCGCTGTTTCTTCCTGAGACAGAGGATAAACGTGACTACGAGGAAGTGCAGCACCCACCTGGAGGTTTATGGCACAGTCTCCTCGTCGATGAGGTGGTAATTGGGTCGCCTTCGTTTTACTGAAGGCGATATCCAAATCGGCATACTCTGAGGGAATGTGCACGGTGGAGACTTGGTCTGGACTCTCCACCGTAGTCGCATCGATGGAAACTCCTATGCACCTGCCCGAGCACTCATTTGACCACCCCTTAAGAGCCCTCTGTCCCCACGAAATCTTAGGGTTGTGAGTGGCTAGCCAGGGAATCCCTAGAACCACTGGAAACGCTGGGGAATCAATGAGGAAAAGACTAATCCGCTCCTCATGACCCCCCCGCATTACCATGACCAGTGGCACAGTGACCTCCCTGACCAGCCCTGACCCTAGTGGTCGACTGTCTAGGGCATGCACGGGGGAGGGTTGGTCCAACTGAACCAGGGGAATCCCTAACTTAGCCACGACCCCACGGTCCATAAAACTCCCCGCCGCGCCTGAATCGACTAGCGCCTTAAGCCGGGAGTGAGGGGAGAAACAAGGAAAAGACACTGACACATACATGTGACGGACAGGGGGCTCTGGGTGAGGCTGGTGCTGACTCACCTGAGGTGTCAAAGGAGCGCTCTGCCTGCCTTCTGGACTCCCGGGTGAGTCTCTCCAGCACCGGTCCACAGTGTGCCCTCTGCGACCACATGAGGTGCAGGAGCGAACTCCCCCTCCAGTCTTCCTGGCTGCTGCCACCCCTATCTCCATAGGCGTGGGAGCAGGTGTTCTGGAGGGTGGAATGAGCAGGGCCCGGGTCGGACGTCCGCGGGCGGCCAGCAGATTGTCCAGTCGGATGGACAGGTCAACCAGTTGGTCCAGGGTGATGGTCGTGTCCCGACAGGCTAATTCCCGGCGGACATCCTCCCTCAAACTACATCGGTAGTGATCTATAAGGGCCCTCTCAATCCACCCTGCTCCCGCGGCCAGGGTCCGGAACTCGAGAGCAAAGTCCTGTGCGCTCCTCGTCTCCTGTCTCAGGTGAAATAGCCGCTCACCCGCCGCTCTCCCCTCCGGGGATGATCGAACACCGGGTGAACTCTGGGTAGTTGTCCCTGGCTGAGTCCGGACTGTCCCACACGGCGTTTGCCCATTCCAGGGCCCTACCCGTGAGACAGGAGACGAGGACGCTGACGCTCTCCTCCCCTGAGGGAGAGGGACGAACGGTCGCCAGGTATAACTCCAACTGGAGTAAGAAGCCCTTACACCCAGCGGCCGTCCCATCGTACTCCCTGGGGGGAGCGAGTTTCACCCCACTGGTACTGGGTGCTGTGGGTGCTGGTTGGGGCGCAGGCTGTTGACCTGCCGCGTTCGTGGGGCCGAGAGCGCTTCGGTCCCAGCTATCCATGCGCGCCAACACCTGATCCATGGCGGTACCCTTTCGGTGGAGCAGGGTGGAGTGTTGGGCAACTCTTTCCTCCATGGACAGGGTTGGCGCTGAAGCTCCTGCTGACTCCATCAATTGTGGTGCGTGATTCTGTCAGGGCTGGCTCAAGGAAGCAGGAGAGGTAGAGTCAAGCGCAGGAGACAGTCAATTCTTGAACACACTTTTAATCCGTATGCACAAAAAATAAAGAAAGTCCAAACACGGCAGGGCAGGGCGCCAAACAGATACCACGCTCCAAAACCCTTATTAGACGTCCAAAATAGGGACGCAGCCCATAAATACCTCTGCGATGATAAAACACGAAACAACTGCAGGCAAAGGGAAAAAAACACACGTTCCTCAAGATTCCACAAACCTGACAAGGAACATAATCACGCACAAACACAGACATACCTTGCTAAACTAAATAACCCCCCCTACTAATAACTAAACCAAAACAGGTGTGTGCCTACCTAGACCTAACCAACAGAAAGTGAAACAAAAAGGATCGATGGTAGCTAGTAGGCCGGCGACGACAACCGCCGAGCGCCGCCCGGTCGAGGAGGGGCGCCACCATCCGTCGGTGTCGTGACATTGATTGAACAAAACATGCATGTATTGTATAACATAATGTCCTAGGAGTGTCATCTGATGAAGATCATCAAAGGTTAGTGCTGCATTTAGCTGTGGTTTTGGTTTTTGTGACATATATGCTTGCTTTGAAAATGGCTGTGTGATTTATTTTTGGCAGGGTACTTTCCCGACATAATCTAATGTTTTGCTTTCGCTGTAAAGCCTTTTTGAAATCGGACAATGTGGTTAGATTAACGAGAGTCTTGTCTTTAAAATGGTGTAAAATAGTCATATTGTCACAACGTCCACAGAAGGTGGCGCCTCTCCTCGGTCGGGCGGTGCTCGGCGTTCGTCGTCGCCGGCCTACTAGCTGCCACCGATCTGTGTTTCAGTGTCTGTTAGTTATGTCTGTTTTTTGATTGCACCTGTTTCGTGTTTGTCATTAGTTAGGATTCGTGCGTGATTGTTCTTTGTTACGTGTGGTGTTATATTGTTTGGGTTACGACTTATTGTATAGGCAGTAGCGTTGCCGGGCTGCGCCCCGTCTGCCCTTTTTGAGCGGAGCTTCTTTTAGTCTTTTTGACTGTTGTGCTCCCAGCCGTATATGGATTTTGCCTTTGGATTTATTAAATCAAGTTTGTTCCAACGGACCTCAGTCTCCTGCGCTTGACTCACCCTAAACAGTTCTATCCGCTCGTGACAGAATCCCGCACCACGTTATGGAGTCAGCAGGGACAGAAACACCGTCAATGGAGGAACAAGTCTCCCAACATGCCAGCCTCCTCCACCGACTGGGCACAGCCATGGACCAGGTGCTGGCCCGTTTTGAGAGCTGGGAGCGAGTCGCTCCTTCACCCCCACCAGGACCAAGTCATCACCCGGCGCCCCTACCGACACCCACCGGACCCAGTACAGGCGGGATCCGGATCATGGCTCCCAGGGAGTTCGATGGGACGGCCGCTGGGTGCAAGGGGTTTTTGCTCCAGTTGGACCTATACCTGGCGACCGTCCAGCCCTCTCCCTCCGATGAAGAGAGGGTGAGCGTCCTTGTCTCGTGCCTCACGGGTAGAGCTCTGGAATGGGCCAACGCCGTCTGGGAGGGCCCAGACTCAGCTAAGGACAACTACCCAGACTTTGCTCGCCGCTTCCGGGCGGTATTCGATCATCCCCCGGAGGGCAAGGCGGCGGGCGAGCGATTTTTCCATCTGAGGCAGGAGACGAGGAGCGCTCAGGACTTTGCCCTGGAGTTCCGGACTCTAGCCGCCGGATCGGGGTGGAATGAGCGGGTAGTTGTCCTTAGCTGATTGACCACTACAGGTGTAGTTTACGTGAGGACGTCCGCCAGGAGCTGGCTTGCCGGGACCATACCACCACCCTGGACCAGTTGATTGATTTGTCCATCAAGCTGGACAACCTGCTGGCTGCCCGGGGACGTTCCGATCGGGGCCTATTCATTGCACCTCCCATCCCTCCTGCTCCAACGCCCATGGAGTTAGGAGGGACTGCTGCTAGGAGGACCGGAGGGGGGGGCCTCTCCTGCACCCACTGTCGCCATAGAGGACACACTGCGGACCGGTGCTGGAGAGGTTCTCCCGGGAATTCAGATGGCAGGCAGAGCACCACTTCGACCCCCCAGGTGAGTCAGCACCAGACACACCCAGAGCCCCCTGTCGACCACATGTACGTCTCTGTTTTTTTTCCTGAGTTTTCCCCTCACTCCCAGTATAAGTCACTAGTCGATTCAGGCGCAGCTGGGAGTTTTATGGACCGTGGGGTTGCTGATAAGTTAGGGATTCCCCTGGTTAAACTGGACCAACCCTTCTCCATGCACGCTTTAGATAGTCGACCACTAGGGTCTGGCCAAGTGAGGGAGGTAACAGTGCCACTGGTCATGGTGACGCAGGGGGGTCATGAGGAACGTATCAGCCTGTTCCTTATTGATTCCCCGGCATTTCCGGTGGTGCTGGGACTTCCCTGGCTAGTCTCTCACAATCCTCAGATTTCATGGGGGCAGAGGGCTCTTAAGGGGTGGTCGAGGGAGTGCTCAGGTAGGTATATAGGAGTTTCCATCGATGCAACCACGGTGGAGAGTCCAGACCAAGTCTCTACTGTACACATTCCCTCTGAATATGCCGATTTGGCTATCGCCTTCAGTAAAATGAAGGCGACTCAATTACCACCCCATCGACAGGGGGATTGTGTGATAAACCTCCAGGCTGGCGCGGCCCTTCCTAAAAGTCACGTGTATCCTCTGTCGCAGGAGGAGACAATGGCTATGGAGACATATGTCACTGAGTCCTTGAGACAGGGATACATTCGGCCATCTAAATCACCCATCTCCTCGAGTTTCTTTTTTGTGAAGAAGAAGGGAGGAGGCCTGCGCCCGTGCATTGACTATAGAGGTCTAAATTCTATCACAGTGGGGTTCGGTTACCCACTACCTCTCATTGCTACGGCCGTGGAGTCATTTCACGGGGCGCGCTTCTTCACCAAACTAGATCTCAGGAGTGCATATAACCTGGTGCGTATCCGAGATGGAGACGAGTGGAAAACCGCATTTAGTACCACATCTGGCCATTATGAGTACCTCGTCATGCCGTATGGGTTAAAAAATGCTCCCGCCGTCTTCCAATCCTTTGTGGACGAGGTTCTCAGAGACATGCTCGGACAGGGTGTGGTGGTGTACATCGATGACATCTTGATCTACTCCGCCACACGCGCCACGCATGTAGCTCTGGTGCGTAAAGTGCTTGGGCTGCTGCTGGAGCATAACCTATACGTCAAGGCTGAGAAATGTGAGTTCTCCAAACAAGCCATCTCTTTTCTGGGATATCGCATTTCCACCACAGGGGTGGTGATGGAAGATGACCGCGTTACGGCTGTGCGTAATTGGCCGACCCCTACCACGGTGAAGGAGATGCAGCGGTTCTTGGGGTTCGCCAATTATTACCGGAGGTTTATCCGGGGTTTTGGTCAGGTGGCAGCTCCCATTACCTCACTGATGAAGGGGGGTCCGGTGCGATTGCGGTGGTCGGCAGAGGCGGACAGAGCCTTCCGTCGTCTGAAGGTTCTGTTTACCGACGCTCCGGTGCTGGCGCATCCGGATCCCTCTTTGCCATTCATAGTGGAGGTGGACGCGTCCGAGGCTGGGGTTGGAGCTGTTCTTTCGCAGCGTTCGGGGGTT
This sequence comes from Salmo salar, assembly GCF_965601325.2. Classification (NCBI taxonomy): domain Eukaryota; kingdom Metazoa; phylum Chordata; class Actinopteri; order Salmoniformes; family Salmonidae; genus Salmo; species Salmo salar. The sequence continues at coordinate 79,203,372 of NC_138292.1, read as the reverse complement.
CCTCCGAAGCTCCGCCCCTGCGCATTCTTTTCTAAGAAGCTGAGCCCGGCGGAGCGCAACTATGATGTGGGGGACAGGGAGTTGTTAGCCTTGGTCAAGGCTTTGACAGTGTGGAGACATTGGCTTGAGGGGGCACGTCACCCTTTTCTCATCTGGACCGACCACCGTAACCTGGAGTACATCCGGGCAGCAAGGAGACTTAATCCTCGTCAAGCCAGGTGGGCCATGTTCTTTATGAGGTTTCAGTTTACCCTTTCGTACATTCCGGGTTCTCGGAACTGGAAGGCCGACGCACTGTCGCGTCTCTACGACACAGAGGAGCGGACCATCGATCCCACTCCCATACTCCCTGCTTCCTGTCTGGTGGCACCTGTTGTATGGGAGGTGGATGCGGACATCGAGCGGGCGAGTCGGTCAGAACCCACTCCACCTCAATGTCCCGCGGGTCTGAAGTTCGTTCCGCTGGGTGTTCGCAATCGCTTTATCCGATGGGCCCACACTCTACAGTGCGAGGCCTGAAGGGGAAGTACTGGTGGCCCACCTTGGTTGAGGATGTAAGACACTATGTCTCTTCCTGTTCGGTGTGCGCCCAGTGCAAGGCTCCTAGGCACCTGCCTCGAGGGAAATTACAGCCCCTCCCCGTTCCACAGCGGCCTTGGTCTCACCTCTCGGTGGATTTCCTAACGGATCTCCCGCCATCTCAGGGGAACACGACGATCCTGGTTGTTGTGGATTGGTTCTCAAAGTCCTGCCGTCTGCTTCCGTTGCCCGGTCTTCCTACGGCCCTACAGACCGCGGAGGCCCTATTCACCCACGTCTTCCGGCACTACGGGGTGCCAGAGGACATCGTATCTGATCGGGGTCCCCAGTTTACGTCCAGGGTATGGAGGTCGTTTATGGAGAGGCTGGGGGTCTCGGTCAGCCTGACCTCGGGTTTCCACCCCGAGAGTAATGGGCAGGTAGAGCCCAGAACTCTCAGCGCCACTCCTCTACTAACCTGTCACCCTTCCAGGTCGTGTTGGGTTATCAGCCGGTCCTGGTGCCATGGCAACAGAGCCAGACAGAGGCTGGAATGCTGTCCAGGAGTGTATAAAGAGGGCTGGAGAACGACACAAGGAGAGCGCTGACCGCCACCGCAGTGAGGCCCCTGTGTTTAACCCAGGGGATAGAGTCTGGCTCTCGACCCGGAACCTGCCCCTCCGCCTGCCCTGCCGGAAGCTGGGTCCGCGATTTGTGGGGCCATTCAAAGTCCTGATGAGAATAAACGAGGTGTGTTATAGGTTACAACTTCCTACATATTACCGTATTAACCCCTCGTTTCATGTGTCTCTCCTCAGGCCGGTGGTAGCTGGTCCGCTGCAGGATGCTGAGGTGCGGGAGGCCCCCCCGCCCCCCCTGGACATCGGAGGGGCCCCGGCGTATACAGTCCGAATCCATCTTGGACTCCCGACGTCGGGTGGGGGGCCTGCAGTACCTCGTGGACTGGGAGGGGTACGGTCCGGAGGAGAGGTGCTGGGTCCCGGCGAGGGACATTCTGGATCCAGCCATGTTGCGGAATTTCCACAGCCTCCGCCCGGATCGCCCGGCGCCTCGCCCTCCGGGTCGTCCCCGAGGCCGGAGTCGGCGCGCTGCGGGACCCGCGCGTCAGGGGAGGGGTACTGTCACAATGTCCACAGAAGGTGGCGCCTCTCCTCAGTCGGGCGGTGCTCGGCGTTCGTCGTCGCCGGCCTACTAGCTGCCACCGATCTGTGTTTCAGTGTTTGTCATTAGTGGGGGGGTATTTAGTCTGTCTGTGTTTAGTTAGGATTCGTGCGGGATTGTTCTTTGTTACGTGTGGTGTTATATTGTTTGGGTTACGACTTATTGTATAGGCAGTAGGGTTGCCGGGCTGCGCCCCGTCTGCCCTTTTTTAGCGGAGCTTCTTTTATTATTTTTGACTGTTGTGCTCCCAGCCGTATATGGATTTTGCCTTTGGATTTATTAAATCAAGTTTGTTCCGACGGACCTCAGTCTCCTGCGCTTGACTCACCCTAAACAGTTCTATCCGCTCGTGACACATATGTTTGAGAAATTGAAGTTATAGCATTTTTAAGGTATTTGTATTTTGCGCCACGCTCTACCATTGGATATTGGTGAGGTCCCTAACAGGATATATACACACAGCCTGGGACACACACACACACACACACACACACAGGTCACTATATATACACACAGCCTGGGAGACACACAGACACACACACACACACACACACACACACACACACACACACACACACACACACACACACACACACACACACACACACACACACACAGGTCAATACACACACACATAATGCACCTTAACACACACACACAGGTCAATACACACACACACACACACACACACACACACACACACACACACACACACACACACACACACACACACACACACACACATACTGCACCTTAACACACACATTCCCCTCCTCCCCTCCTACCCAGTTTGTTCATACAGGTGTGTACATTCCCCTCCTCACCTCCTACCCTGTTTGTTCATACAGGCGTGTACATTCCCCTCCTCTCCTCCTACCCAGTTTGTTCATACAGGCGTGTACATTCCCCTCCTCTCCTCCTACCCAGTTTGTTCATACAGGCGTGTACATTCCCCTCCTCTCCTCCTACCCAGTTTGTTCATACAGGCGTGTACATTCCCCTCCTCTCCTCCTACCCAGTTTGTTCATACAGGCGTGTACATTCCCCTCCTCTCCTCCTACCCAGTTTGTTCATACAGGCGTGTACATTCCCCTCCTCTCCTCCTACCCAGTTTGTTCATACAGGCGTGCAGCCTAGTCTCCAGCAGTAGCACTCTCTGTTGTAGTTCTTCATAGTCGTAGGCCCCCACCTCCTCCTGAATGGCTGTCAGGATGATTGACAGGTTAAGGACCTCCCCTCGGAGCACGGCCAGGGTCTGGAGGTCAAACCTGTACTGGTCAATCACCGACAATAGGGGGCGCAGCTGAGACATCTGACCCTTCAACTCCTAAAGGAGGGAGGAGAGGAGAGGAGGATGAGAAGGAGAGGAGAGGAGGATATGAGAAGGAGAGAGGAGAGGAGAGGGAGGAGGAGAGGAGAGGGAGAGGAGAGGAGAGGAGAGGAGAGAGGAGAGGAGAGGAGAGGAGAGGAGAGAGGAGAGGAGAGGAGAGGCAGATGAGAAAGAGAGATAGAGGAGAGGAGAGGGAGATGAGAAGGAGAGAAAGAGGAGACCATCATACCCATGCTAGATTACGGAGACACATAGACAGTCCCGCTCAAAATGCCTTAGATAGCTCTTTAGTCCCACCCCACACACATGAGGAGACCTCACCGGGCTTAACTTGTCCCTCCTGAGACGAAACCTCCCTCATTATTACTCAATGCCTAGGTTTACCTCCACTCTACTCACATCCTACCATATCCTTGTCTGTACATTATGCCTTGAATCTATTCTACCACGTCCAGAAATCTGCTCCTTTTATTCTCTGTCCCCAACACACTAGACAACCAGTTCTTATAGCCTTTAGCCATACCCTTATCTACTCCTCCTCTGATCCTCTGGTGATGTAGAGGTTAACCCAGGCCCTGCAGCCCCCAGCACCACTCCCATTCCCCAGGCGCTATCATTTGTTGACTTCTGTAACCGTTAAAGCCTTGGTTTCATGCATGTTAACATTAGAAGCATCCTCCCTAAGTTTGTTTTATTCACTGCTTTAACACACTCCGCCAACCCTGATGTCCTAACCGTGTCTGAATCCTGGCTTAGGAAGGCCACTAAAAATTCAGAAATGACCATCCCCAACTACAACATTTCCCGCCAAGATAAAACTGCCAAAGGGGGTGGAGTTGCAATCTACTGCAGAGATGGCCTGCAGAGTTCTGTCATGCTATCCAAGTCTGTGCCCAAACAGTTCGAACTCTTTTTAAAAATCCACCATTTCCAAAAATAAGTCTCTCACTGTTCTAGCAAGTTATTGACCCCACTCAGCCCCCCCTCACTGTTGTAGCTTGTTGTTGACCCCCCTCAGCCCCCAGCTGTGCCCTAGGCACCATTCATGAACTGATTGCCCCCGATCTATCTTCAGAGCTCATGCTGCTAGGTGACCTAAACTGGGATATGCTTAACACCCCAGCCGTCCTACAATCTAAGCTAGATGCCCTCAATCTCACACAAATTATCATGGAACCTACCCGATACAACCCCAAATCCGTAAACACGGGCACCCTCATAGATATCATCCTGATCAACCTTCCCTCTAAATACACCTCCGCTGTCTTCAACCAGGATCTCAGCGATCACTGCCTCATTGCATGTGTCCGTAATGGGTCCTCGGTCGAACTACCACCCCTCATCACTGTCAAACGTTCCCTAAAACACTTCAGCGAGCAGGCCTTTCTAATCGACCTGGCCCGGGTATCCTGGAAAGATATTGACCTCATTTCGCCAGTAGAGGATGCATGGTTATTCTTTGAAAGTGCTTTCCTCACCATCTTAAATAAGCATGCCCCATTCCCCAAAAAATAGAACCAGGAACAGATATAGTCCTTGGTTCACTCCAGACCTGACTGCCCTTGACCAGCACAAAAAACATCCTGTGGTGTACAGCATTAGCATCGAGTAGCCCCTTTATGCAACTTTTCAGGGAAGTTAGGAACCAATATACACAGGCAGTTAGGAAAGCAAAGGCTAGCTTTTTGAAGCAGAAATTTGCATCCTGTAGCACAAACTCCAAAAGGTTCTGTGACACTGTTAAAGTCCATGGAGAATAAGAGCAACTGCTCCAAGCTCCCCCATTTCTCCTGTGACCACCGATAAATCTACGATAATCGAGAATTTCAATAAGCATTTTTCTACGGCTGGCCATGCTTTCCACCTGGCTACTGTGGTTGCTAATTTCTGTATTACCAAATGAGGAGAGACAAACTTCACACACACCAGTCAGAGTTTATACTTAAACTACAATTTTAATTATAAGAGCTTTGCATTAGCAGTTGACTTTCAACGATTCACCATTTCTAATGACCCGTTGAGAGTGTTGAACACAATGACTACTGAGATCTTTATCTTAAGATCCACCCCCTTTTTGACATGACAAACCACAGATAGTTAGGAACAGTTCACAAAGAAAGACTGTTTACTTTAGAGAGGCGTATCCACAGCTAGATAACATTCGCTATAAATAATCGTTCCGTTTGATCCCTAATGACGAGGTTCTAATCCCGTTCCTGGTACTTCATAGAACAAAAACACAATTTCATCCAATGGCATATATCAATTGTCAACTCTAGATACTCCCATCTCAAGCAAACCCCCTCTTGACCCTACTTCTGGACAGGCTCACTGGGGTGAGTGAGCCTCTAGGCCATATACTACCACAGGATAAGTGTGAGATCTAAGAGACCATGGTCCCAGACACTGCCATAAACCTCCCCACAATAAAGAAAATGAGGGAGTGACTTGCTCACAGACATTGTGGAGACAAGTCATTGGTTCCCCATTAATCACGCCATCCCTTCACATGGTTTAAGAATAGGTAAAGAGACATTCACATACGAAGACAATATTTCATTCTGTCCTCCTCTCTTGCTGATATTCTGCATAGCAAAAGAGACAAGTAAAAGACAAGTCTGAACTCTCCCCTCTCTAGGCCCCAAGTGTCTGAGCCCCAGCTAAGGGAAACGTGTAACTGAAACATACCAGAGTCCAAAGGACACTTTCTAATGACAAGTATCTCACATAAGCATATTATACTAATATAACATCTTAATTATCTATGTTACTTAACTAATTCTGATTCATCCCCCACACTACCCCTACCCCGGTCAGCTCTACACCCACCACAGCAACTTGCCCAAGCCTCCCCCATTTCTCCTTCACCCAAATCCAGATAGCTGATGTTCTGAAAGAGCTGCAAAATCTGGGCCTCTACAAATCAGCTGGGCTAGACAATCTGGACCCTCTCTTTCTAAAATTATCCGCCGCAATTTTTGCAACCTCGCTTTCGTATCTTCTGAGATCCCTAAAGATTGGAAAGCTGCCATGGTCATCCCCCTCTTCAAAGAGGGTGACACTATAGACCCAAGTTGTTACAGACCTATATCTATCCTACCCTGCCTTTCTAAAGTCTTCGAAAGCCAAGTTAACAAACAGATCACCGACCATTTCGAATCTCACCGTGCCTTCTCCGCTATGCAATCTGGTTTCCGAGTTGGTCATGGGTGCACCTCAGCCACGCTCAAGGTTCGAAATGATATCATAACCGCCATCAATAAAAGACAGTACTGTGCAGCTGTATTCATCGACCTGGCCAAGGCTTTCGACTCTGTCAATCACCACATTCTTATCGGCAGCCTCAACAGCCTCGCCTGGCTCACCAGCTACTTCTCAGATAGAGTTCAGTGTGTCAAATCGGAGGGCTTGTTGTCCGGACCTCCGGCAGTCTCTGTGGGGGTGCCACAGGGTTCAATTCTCGGGCTGACTCTTTTCTCTGTATACATCAATGATGTCGCTCTTGCTGCTGGTGATTCTCTGATCCACCTCTACGCAGACGACACCATTCTGTATTACTTCTGGCCCTTCTTTGAACACTGTGTTAGCAAACCTCCAGACGAGCTTCAATGCCCTATAACACTCCTTCCGTGGCCTCCAACTGCTCTTAAATGCAAGTAAAACTAAATGCATCCTCCCGCCTGTCCAGCATCACTACTCTGGACGGTTCTGACTTAGAGTATGTGGACAACTACAAATACCTTGGTGCCTAGTTAGACTGTAAACTCTCCTTCCAGATTCACATTAAGCATCTCCAATCCAAATTAAATCTAGAATCGGCTTCCTGTATCGCAGCAAAGCATCCTTCACTCATGCTGCCAAACATACCCTCGTAAAACTAACTATCCTACCGATCCTTGACTTCGGCGATGTCATTTACAAAATAGCCTCCAACACTCTACTCAGCAAATTGGATGTAGTCTATCACAGTGCCATTCGTTTTGTCACCAAAGCCCCATATACTACCCACCACTGCGACCTGTATGCTCTCATTGGCTGGCCCTAGCTTCATATTCTTCGCCAAACCCACTGGCTCCAGGTCATCTGTAAGTATTTGCTAGGTAAAGCCCCGCCTTATCTCAGCTCACTGGTCACCATAGCAACACTCACCCATAGCACATGCTCCAGCAGGTATATTTCACTGGTCACCCCCAAAGCCAACTCCTCCTTTGGCCGCCTTTCCTTCCAGTTCTCTGCTGCCAATGACTGGAACGAATTGCAAAAATCACTAAAGCTTATATCTCCCTCACTAACTTTAAGCATTAGCTGTCAGTGCAGCTTACCGATCATTGCACCTGTACATAGCCCATCTGTAAATAGCCCACCCAACTACCTCATCCCCATATTGTTATTTATTTTTTTGCTCCTTTGCACCCCAGTATCTCTACTTGCACATTCATCTTCTGCACATCTATCTCCCCAGTGTTTAATTGCTAAATTGTAATTATTTTGCCACTATGGCCTATTTATTGCCTTACCTCCCCAATCTTACTACATTTGCAAACACTGTATATAGACTTTTTTATTGTGTTATTGACTGTACGTTTGTTTACCCCATGTGTAACTCTGTGTTGTTTGTGTTGCACTGCTTTGCTCTATCTTGGCCAGGTTGCAGTGGTAAATGAGAACTTGTTCTCAACTGGCCTACCTGGTTAAATAATGGTGAAAGAAATAAATAAATAAAGAATAATAATTCATAGATCGGCAGGTAAGGGTGCTCTCGAGTGGCTAGATGTTCTTTACCATTCGGCCATCAGATTTGCAACCAATGCTCCTTATAGGACACATCACTGCACTCTATACTCCTCTGTAAACTGGTCATCTCTGTATACCCGTCGCAAGACCCACTGGTTGATGCTTATTTATAAAACCCTCTTTGGCCTCACTCCCCCCTATCTGAGATATCTACTGCAGCCCTCATCCTCCACATACAACACCATTCTGCCAGTAACATTCTGTTAAAGGTCCCCAGAGCACACACATCCCTGGGTTGCTCTTCTTTTCAGTTCGCTGCAGCTAGCGACTGGAACGAGCTGCAACAAACACTCAAACTGGACAGTTTTATCTCAATCTCTTCATTCAAAGACTCAATCATGAACACTCTTACTGACAGTTGTGGCTGCTTTGCTTGATGTATTGTTGTCTCTACCTTCTTGCCCTTTGTGCTGTTGTCATGCCCAATAATGTTTGTACCATGTTTTGTGCTGCTACCATGTTGCGTTGCTACCATGTTGTTGTCATGTGTTGCTGCCTTGCTATGTTGTTGTCTTAGGTCTCTCTTTATGTAGTGTTGTGTTGTCTCTCTTGTCATGATGTGTGTTTTGTCCTATATTTATATTTTATTTTTAATACCATCCCTCGTCCCTGCAGGAGGCCTTTTGCCTTTTGGTAGGCCGTCATTGTAAATAAGAATTTGTTCTTAACTGACTTGCCCAGTTAAATAAAGATTAAATAAAAAATAAATAAATACAAACAACAAGTTGAGTCCAAAAATGATGTAATATGAGAGGGAAATACAGTGAGGGAAAAAAGTATTTGATCCCCTGCTGATTTTGTACGTTTGCCCACTGACAAAGAAATGATCAGTCTATAATTTTAATGGTAGGTTTATTTGAACAGTGAGAGACAGAATAACAACAAAAAAATCCAGAAAAACGCATGTCAAAAATGTTATAAATTGATTTTGCATTTTAATGAGGCAAATAAGTATTTGACCCCTTCTCAATCAGAAAGATTTCTGGCTCCCAGCCTGTTTTAGAGAAATGTAATCATTGAATATTGTAACAGCTTTCACTGTCTGCTTATATGCCCCCTTAATTTATACTACGGTTCTAACTTGGTGTACAGGGAGAAGAGCACTGTTAGAACGGCCAATGTTCTGAATTCTGTCGCTGTACATTTCAAAAGAGCTGAACAAATAGTTATATTGACTACGTCCATCCTAGCACGCTCATTAATGTTTTAATTTAAACTGCGGATTGCCTCTTATCCGCTTGTCGACACCCTTATGCCATAGTTTGTACATCTCAATTGTCAGTAGAAACCACATTTGTTTAAGCAAGTCAGCCATATCAGCTATGTTGTTTTTTTAAAAGTCAGTAAATGATGCTGAAGGAACTGTTTCGCTGCTAGACAAGGTTCCGCTAATATTGTTTATTTATTTATTTATTTTATTTAACCTTTATTTAACTAGGCAGGTGTAGCAGTGGTAAAGCTTCACTACATGGTGCTGAAAACAAAGCTCTCCTGTAGGCCCTAACAGTTTATGGGCACAGTTTGTCACCGTTATAGTGCAATTCATGTATTGTTTAGTGTTGTGTTGTGTTGTGGCTTTGCTGGCATGCATCTAACATTATTATTTTTTTGCCCCACCAAGATATACATGCTTAAATCGCCACTGAAATGGAGAGAGAGAAAGAGGGATAGAGAGAGAAAGAGGGATAGAGAGAGAGAAAGAGGGTTGCAGAGAGAGAAAGAGGGATGAGAGAGAGAAAGAGGCATGGAGAGAGAGAAAGAGGCATGGAGAGGGAGAAACAGGGATGAGAGAGAGAAACAGGGATGAGAGAGAGAAGCAGGCATGGAGAGAGAGAAAGAGGGATGGAGAGAGAGAAAGAGGGATGAGAGAGAAAGAGGGATGAGAGAGAGAAAAGGGGATGAGAGAGAGAAAGAGGGATGGAAATAGAGAAAGAGGGATGAGAGAGAGAAAGAGGGATGGAGAGAGAGAAAGAGGGATGAGAGAGAGAGGGATGAGAGAGATAATTATTTAGGTATAATATTAGATGAAGATATCATCACCCCAGGAGAACAGTAAATCATTCACACCCACCCACCCACCCACCCAAACACACACCCACCCACACACACACACACACACACACACACACACACACACACACACACACACACACCACACACACACACACACACACACACACACACACACACACACACACGCACACACACACACACTTAAAGGCTAAACCCTGCTGTCAGTTAAACAGCGTTTGGTGGATAATCCCTCTCCTGCTATCTTCTCTCCTTCAACTATCTCTCCAACCCTCTCTTCTCTCCTCCTCGCACTAATCTCTCACCCTCTTTATCACTCTAATGCTCCATCTCCTAAATCCATCCATCTCTCTCTCTCTCTCTCTCTCTCTCTCTCTCTCTCTCTCTCTCTCTCTATTTCTCTCTCTGTCTGCCCTTCAGTTCTCCTCAGCAAAAACATTGAAAAGCATTAGATCTCTCTTTCTCTCGGACTTTCTCTCACTCCAGCCCTCTCAATCTCCCGTCTCTTCTCCCTCTTCTTCCTTCCCCACTTTCTCTCTCCCCAACCTGGTCTCAGAGCATTTAGTATTATTCTGTACGTAAATCTGAATCACTCCATTTAGTATGATATGTTACGTTTCGTACGGTATGTATTCGTTTGGGGATGTTACGAAGTAGAATTCGTATTATATGTTATGAATTTGTTAAACATACAATATGTTAGGGTTAGGGGAAGGGTTAGCTAACAGGGTTAGGGTTAGGGTTAGGGGAAGATTAGCTGTAGGGTTAGGGTTAGGGTTAGGGGAAGGGTTAGCTAACAGGGTTAGGGTTAGGGGAAGGGTTAGCTAACAGGGTTAGGGTTAGGGGAAGATTAGCTAAAGGGTTAAGGTTAGGGGAAGGGTTAGCTTACAGGGTTAGGGTTAGGGGAAGGGTTAGCTTACAGGGTTAGGGTTAGGGGAAGATTAGCTAAAGGGTTAAGGTTAGGGTTAGGGGAAGGGTTAGCTAACAGGGTTAGGGTTAGGGGAAGGGTTAGCTAACAGGGTTAGGGTTAGGGTTAGGGGAATATTAGCTAAAGGGTTAAGGTTAGGGGAAGGGTTAGCTTACAGGATTAGGGTTAGGGTTAGGGGAAGATTAGCTAAAGGGTTAAGGTTAGGGTTAGGGGAAGGGTTAGCTAACAGGGTTAAGGTTAGGGTTAGGGGAAGGGTTAGCTAACAGGGTTAGGGTTAGGGGAAGATTAGCTGAAGGGTTAAGGTTAGGGGAAGGGTTAGCTTACAGGGTTAGGGTTAGGGTTAGGGGAAGATTAGCTAAAGGGTTAATGTTAGGGTTAGGGGAAGGGTTAGCTAACAGGGTTAGGGTTAGGGTTAGGGGAAGATTAGGCTAAAGGGTTAATGTTAGGGTTAGGGGAAGGGTTAGCTAACAGGGTTAGGGTTAGGGTTAGGGGAAGATTAGCTAAAGGGTTAAAGTTAGGGTTAGGGGAAGGGTTAGCAAACAGGGTTCACTGTTTGTGAGTGGTCAGGCAAGGGACAGTGACACTGGAGATGCGCGTTCATGAGAATTCTAAATTTTTTTCTTTCAGCCTTTGAATGAATACAACGTCGCCCGGTTGGAATACTATTGCTATTTTATGAGAAAAATAGCATAAAAATTGATTTTAAACAGCATTTGACATGCTTCGAAGTACGGTAATGGAATATTTAGATTTTTTTTGTCACGAAATGCGCTCGCGCGTCACCCTTCGGATACTGACCTGAACGCACGAACAAAACGGAGCTATTTGAATATAACTATGGATTATTTGGAACCAAAACAAAATTTGTTGTTGAAGTAAAAGTCCTGGGAGTGCATTCTGACGAAGAACAGCAAAGGTAATCCAATTTTTCTTATAGTAAATCTGAGTTTGGTGAGGGCCAAACTTGGTGGGTGTCAAATTAGCTAGCCATGATGGCTGGGCTATGTACTCAGAATATTGCAAAATGTGCTTTCGCCGAAAAGCTATTTTAACCTGTTAGGGCTAGGGGGCAGTATTGACACGGCTGGATAAAAAACGTACCCGATTTAATCTGGTTACTACTCCTGCCCAGTAACTAGAATATGCATATAATTATTGGCTTTGGATAGAAAATACCCTAAAGTTTCTAAAACTGTTTGAATGGTGTCTGTGAGTATAACAGAACTCATATGGCAGGCCAAAACCTGAGAAGATTCCATGCAGGAAGTGGCCTGTCTGACAAGTTGTGTTTCATCTGGGCTCTTTTTAATGAAGACTTAGGATTTTTGCAATAACGTGACACTTCCTACGGTTCCCATAGGCTCTCAGAGCCCGGGAAAAAGCTGAAGGATATCGTGGCAGGCTCTGGCTGAAACACATTATCGCGTTTGGCAAGTGGCCGCTCAGAGTACTGTGGGCATAGGCGCATGCCCGAGTCGACCGAATACTTTATTTTCTTTCCTCTGTTTACCTAAATGCAGATTCCCGGTCGGAATATTATCGCTTTTTTACGAGAAAAATGGCATAAAAATGGATTTTAAACAGCGGTTGACATGCTTCGAAGTACGGTAATGGAATATTTAGAATTTTTTTGTCACGAATTGCGCCATGGTCGTCACCCTTATTTACCCTTTCGGATAGTGTCTTTAACGCACGAACAAAACGCCGCTGTTTGGATATAACTATGGATTATTTTGAACCAAACCAACATTTGTTATTGAAGTAGAAGTCCTGAGAGTGCATTCTGACGAAGACAGCAAAGGTAATAACATTTTTCTTATAGTAAATGTGACTTTTCTGAGTGCTAAACTTGCTGGGTGTCTAAATAGCTAGCCCTGTGATGCCGGGCTATCTACTGAGAATATTGCAAAATGTGCTTTCACCGAAAAGCTATTTTAAAATCGGACATATCGAGTGCATAGAGGAGTTCTGTATCTATAATTCTTAAAATAATTGTTATGCTTTTTGTGAACGTTTATCATGAGTAATTTAGTAAATTCACCGGCAGTGTTCGGTGGGAATGCTAGTCACATGCTAGTCACATGCTAATGTAAAAAGCTGGTTTTTGATATAAATATGAACTTGATTGAACAAAACATGCATGTATTGTATAACATAATGTCCTAGGGTTGTCATCTGATGAAGATCATCAAAGGTTAGTGCTGCATGTAGCTGTGGTTTGGGTTTATGTGACATTATATGCTAGCTTGAAAAATGGGTGTCTGATTATTTCTGGCTAGGTACTCTGCTGACATAATCTAATGTTTTGCTTTCGTTGTAAAGCCTTTTTGAAATCGGACAGTGTGGTTAGATTAACGAGAGTCTTGTCTTTAAAATGGTGTAAAATAGTCGTATGTTTGAAAAATTTAAGTTTTTGCATTTCCAAGGTTTTTGAATAACGCGCCACGGGATTACACTGGCTGTTACGTAGGTGGGACGATTTGGTGCCACCTATCCTAGAGAGGTTCAAATCTGACACCGCGATTGCATAAAGGAGTTCTGTATCTATAATTCTTAAAATAATTGTTATGTATTTTGTGAACGTTATTCATGAGTAATTTAGTAAATTCACCGGAAGTTTGCCGTGGGTATGCTAGTTCTGAAAATCACATGCTAATGTAAAAAGCTGGTTTTTGATATAAATATGAACTTGATTGAACAAAACATGCATGTATTGTATAACATAATGTTCTAGGAGTGTCATCTGATGAAGATCATCAAAGGTTAGTGCTGCATTTAGCTGTGGTTTTGGTTTTTGTGACATATATGCTTGCTTTGAAAATGGCTGTGTGATTATTTTTGGCAGGGTACTCTCCTGACATAATCTAATGTTTTGCTTTCGCTGTAAAGCCTTTTTGAAATCGGACAATGTGGTTAGATTAACGAGAGTCTTGTCTTTAAAATGGTGTAAAATAGTCATATTTTGAGAAATTGAAGTTATAGCATTTTTGAGGTATTTGTATTTCGCGCCACGCGATTCCACTGGCTGTTGACTAGGGTGGGACGCAAACGTCCCACCTTGCCAAGGTAGGTTAAGTCAAACGACACCGCTGGTCCTGCTCACATTGCCCTACCCTATAATTTAACCTCTTTCTCCCCTCTCTCTCCAGATGAAATCTTGTGACTTGTGATGGCCGGCCACCCAACAACCTGCCCGCTTGACCCTATCCCCTCCTCTCTTCTCCAGACCATTTCCGGAGACCTTCTCCCTTACCTCACCTCGCTCATCAACTCATCCTTGACCGCTGGCTACATCCCTTCCGTCTTCAAGAGAGCGAGAGTTGCACCCCTTCTCAAAAAACCTACACTCGATCCCTCCGATGTTAACAACTACAGACCAGTATCCCTTCTTACTTTTCTCTCCAAAACTCTTGAGCGTGCCGTCCTTGGCCAGCTCTCTTGTTATCTCTCTCAGAATGACCTTCTTGATCCAAATCAGTCTGGTTTCAAGACTGGTCATTCAACTGAGACTGCTCTTCTCTGTGTCACGGAGGCTCTCCGCACTGCTAAAGCTAACTCTCTCTCCTCTGCTCTCATCCTTCTAGACCTATCTGCTGCCTTTGATATTGTGAACCATCACATCCTCCTCTCCACCCTCTCCGAGTTGGGCATCTCCGGCGCGGCTCACTTTTGGATTGCGTCCTACCTGACAGGTCGCTCCTACGAGGTGGCGTGGCGAGAATCTGTCTCCGCACCACGTGCTCTCACCACTGGAGTCCCCCAGGGCTCAGTTCTAGGCCCTCTCCTATTCTCGCTATACACCAAGTCACTTGGCTCTGTCATATCCTCACATGGTCTCTCCTATCATTCCTACGCAGACGACACACAATGAATCTTCTCCTTTCCCCCTTCTGATAACCAGGTGGCGAATCGCATCTCTGCATGTCTGGCAGACATATCAGTGTGGATGACGGATCACCACCTCAAGCTGAACCTCGGCAAGATGGAGCTGCTCTTCCTCCCGGGGAAGGACTGCCCGTTCCATGATCTCGCCATCACGGTTGACAACTCCATTGTGTCCTCCTCCCAGAGTGCTAAGAGCCTTGGCGTGACCCTGGACAACACCCTGTCGTTCTCCGCTAACATCAAGGCGGTGACCCGATCCTGTAGGTTCATGCTCTACAACATTCGCAGAGTATGACCCTGCCTCACACAGGAATTGGCGCAGGTCCTAATCCAGGCACTTGTCATCTCCCGTCTGGATTACTGCAACTCGCTGTTGGCGGGGCTTCCTGCCTGTGCCATTAAACCCATACAACTCATCCAGAACGCCGCAGCCCGTCTGGTGTTCAACCTTCCCAAGTTCTCTCACGTCACCCCGCTCCTCCGCACACTCCACTGGCTTCCAGTTGAAGCTCGCATCTGCTACAAGACCATGGTACTTGCCTACGGAGCTGTGAGGGGAACGGCACCTCCGTACCTTCAGGCTCTGATCAGTCCCTACACCCAAAGAAGGGCACTGCGTTCATCCACCTCTGGCCTGCTCGCCTCCTTACCTCTGCGGAAGCACAGTTCCCGCTCAGCCCAGTCAAAACTGTTCGCTGCTCTGGCACCCCAATGGTGGAACAAGCTCCCTCACGACGCCAGGACAGCGGAGTCAATCACCACCTTCCGGAGACACCTGAAACCCCACCTCTTTAAGGAATACCTGGGATAGGATTAAGTAATCCTTCTAACCCTCCCCCCTACCCTCCCCCCCAAAAAAGATATAGATGTACTATTGTAAAGTGGTTGTTCCACTGGATATCATAAGGTGAATGCACCAATTTGTAAGTCACTTGGATAAGAGCGTCTGCTAAATGACGTAAATGTAATTGTAAATGTAAAGGTAAGTAAATATTTCTAATGCTATTTAATATTTTAGATGACTCCAAAATGGCGGGTATCTGTATTGCCTAGTGTATTTTTCTGAGCGCAGTACTCAGATTATTGCAAAGTGTGCTTTCCCAGTAAAGTTATTTTGAAATCTTTCACAGCGTTAGCATAAAGGAGATGTTCATCTATAATTCTTTGAATGACAGTTTAATATTTTATCAACGTTTATGACGAGTATTTTTGTAAATTGTAGTGCTGATTCACTGGCAGTATTGGAGGCAAAATATTTTCTGAACGTCACGCGCCAATGTAAAAGGCTGTTTTTAGACATAAATATGAACTTGATAGAACAAAAAATGCATGTATTGTGTAACATGATGTCATAGGAGTGTCATCTGATGAAGATCATCAAAGGTTAGTGCTTCATTTAGCTGTGTTTTGGGTATTTGTGATGCATGCTAGTTACTTGGAAATGGCTGTGTGGTTATTTGTGTCTATGTACTCTCCTAACATAATCTAATGTTTTTCTTTCGCTGTAAAGCCTTTTTGAAATCGGACAACGTGATTCGATTCAGGAGAAGTGTATCTATAAAATGCTGTAAAATAGTCCTATGTTTGAGAACTTTGAATTATGACATTTTGTGGTTTTAAATTTGGCGCTCAGATTTTTCACTGGCTGTTGAATAGTGTTGGACGATTGCGTCCCACCTACCCTAGAGAGGTTAACGTTAGTGAACTGGACCTCCACCTGAGATGACAATCAAACTGCATCCGGTTTCCATGGGGATTCCCCCAAGGGAAAGTGGCTACGCGTGAGGGCTGAGGTGGAAAAATAAAAACGTGTTTGGACTGCAGCCTAGGTTTCACAACATCTGTAACAACCACCAAGTTCTCATTGTGTTTCCAGGTAGTGTAATAACACAATGTACCAGTAATGTTTTCCAGCAAACCAACATTTGGTTCTGTGAATGTTCTCATAACACAAATATTGTCCATTCGTGGAGATGATTGTAGAATGTTTGTATAAAACGTGTATAGATCATTTTCCTGATGTTACAAGAACATTCCTATAAGACATTTCATCTGTTCTTTAAAGGTTCCCAGAATGTTTCATTAGGTTGTGGGAACAGTCTGGTCAGAACATTGTGGGGACATCACAAAACATATGTTCCCAAAACACAAAAACTTTCCTGTTGTGCGGATGATTTTACAATGTTTCTTTTAGGGTGCAAAAAAACATTCACCATATGTTTACAATAATGTTCCCAGAACACATTTCATCTGTTCTTTAATGGTTACCAGAATGGTTCAGTACGTTGTAGGAACAGTCTGATGGGAACATTGTGGGGACATCACAAAATATGTTTCCAAAACACAAAAACTGTCCAGCTGTGCGGATAATTCTGCAAGTGTGTTTTGGGAACATACTGTATCTTTTGTGATGTCCCCGCACACACACACACACACACACACACACACACACACACACACACCTAATGAAACATTCTGGGAACCTTTAAAGAGCAGAATAAATGTGTTCTATGAACGTTCTTGCAACGTCAGGTGAAGGTTTTATACAAACATTCTATAATCATCACCACGACTAGACAGTTTTTGTGTTATGAGAACCTTTGCTGCAACCTAACAAATGTTCTGGGAACTTTCACAGAACCAATTCTGGTTTGCTGGGCTCTCTCTGTCTCGCTCTCTTTCTCTCTCTCTCTCTCTCTCTCTCTCATTCCCTCAGGTTAGTCTTTGCATATTGATAAGCTTTATTCCATGTTATAAATATTCAGTTCAGCTAGTGTCTGTGGGCAGTGGGGTAACTTTAGGACTGTCAGACCACCAAAGGGGTCGATGAGACACACAAACACTTAAATGCACACAAACACACACACGCAGAGCGCACACACGCACACACACACACCCCATGAGGGTAAGATGGGAGAGAGGGATGGGACAGAGCTTGAAGAGGGATGGGCGAGAGGGAGGGTAGAGAGGGAGGGGAGAGGGATGGGAGAGGGAGATGGGAAAGAGGGAGGGGAGAGAGGGAGGGGAGAGAGGGATGGGAGAGGAGAGAGGGATGGGAAAGTGAGATGGGAGAGAGGGATGGGAGAGAGATGAAAGAGGGAGAAGATTATGTGAAAGCAGTGTTTTTGTCGCTGAGGAGAACAGGGGTGGTGTGTGTTAGTGTGTGTGTGTGTATGTGTGTGTGTGTGTGTGTGTGTGTGTGTGTGTGTGTGTGTGTGTGTGTGTGTGTGTGTGTGTGTGTGTGTGTGTGTGTGTGTGTGTGCGTGTGTGTGTGTGTGTGTTAGTGTGTGTGTGTGTGTGTGTGCAGCCAGGTCGCTCAAGATCCACTTGGAAGTTCGACGTACGTCCATGTACCCAGGACGTGGGAGATGTTGGGAGATGCCTCAGCTGGCGCTTGCTTCACCAGGGTTGTGGGTTCGATTCCCACGTGGGGACCAGTACGAAAATGTATCCACTCACTATTATAAGTCGCTCTGGATAAGAGCGTCGGCTAAATGACAAATGTAAAACAAACAGCCAGTAGGGGCAACGGTGAGCGTTATTACCATCAAGTAGGCCTGGGTTTTGCTAGAGCGTTGTGGGTGGTAGATAGATGTGAGCTGTATTACATCTAGTAGACCTGGGTTTTGCTGGGGCGTTGTGGACGGGGATGGTGGATAGATGTGAGCTGTATTACATCTAGTAGACCTGGGTTTTGCTGGGGCGTTGGGGATGGTGGATAGATGTGAGCTGTATTACATCTAGTAGACCTGGGTTTTGCTGGGGCGTTGTGGACGGGGATGGTGGATAGATGTGAGCTGTATTACATCTAGTAGACCTGGGTTTTGCTGGGGCGTTGTGGACGGGGATGGTGGATAGGCGTGAGCTGTATTACATCTAGTAGACCTGGGTTTTGCTGGGGCGTTGTGGACGGGGATGGTGGATAGGCGTGAGCTGTATTACATCTAGTAGACCTTGGTTTTGCTAGAGCGTTGTGGACGGGGATGGTGGATAGATGTGAGCTGTATTACATCTAGTAGACCTGGGTTTTGCTGGGGCGTTGTGGACGGGGATGGTGGATAGGCGTGAGCTGTATTACATCTAGTAGACCTGGGTTTTGCTGGGGCGTTGTGGACGGGGATGGTGGATAGGCGTGAGCTGTATTACATCTAGTAGACCTTGGTTTTGCTAGAGCGTTGTGGACGGGGATGGTGGATAGATGTGAGCTGTATTACATCTAGTAGACCTGGGTTTTGCTGGGGCGTTGTGGACGGGGATGGTGGATAGACGTGAGCTGTATTACATCTAGTAGACCTGGGTTTTGCTGGGGCGTTGGGGATGGTGGATAGATGTGAGCTGTATTACATCTAGTAGACCTGGGTTTTGCTGGGGCGTTGGGGATGGTGGATAGATGTGAGCTGTATTACATCTAGTAGACCTGGGTTTTGCTGGGGCGTTGTGGACGGGGATGGTGGATAGACGTGAGCTGTATTACATCTAGTAGGCCTGGGTTTTGCTGGAGCGTTGTGGACGGGGATGGTGGATAGGCGTGAGCTCCGATGGTCGTGTGTTCCAGTGGTAGACACTCATTAGGATTCTTTTTTAACCCCAAACATGAACCATTCAGAATGCAGAGAGAGACGCAGAAAGGAGGAGCGGCAACCGCAGCAGCAACCCAGGGGTGTTGATGTCACGGATCCCTGCGCTACTGCTGCTCATTCCGTGCACCAGTTACGGAGGTCTACGTCACCGGCCTCTAGTCACTGAACTGTTTCATCACCCACACCTGGTTCCCATTTCCCCTGATTGTATTTGTATAAATGTGCCCTTTGGTTCACCATTGTCCGGTCGATTATTGTTCCAATGTGCGTTGGTCGTGTGAGTACCTGTGTTGTTTTGGCTTTTGTGCCACGTGTATTGTGCAGATGATTACGGGTCTAGTCCCGTGTGGTATCATTGTGCGCTGGTGTTATTTATTCAAGGTTCTCCTCGCTCTTTTGTTTGGGTTTCAACCCTGTGTTTTGTTAGGTGTTTGTTTGGTCTTTGTCCCCGTGCCTTTACACGGCACGCCGTAATTTGGATGAAATAAAAAAAAAAATATTACGCATTCCTGCACCTGTCTCCCGACCCTTTATACCAACGTGACAGTCGACAACAACTTTTGAAATTTGATGTTTTGGAGAAACGTGGATGAACTTCAGAATCTGAAGTCAAACTGGTCAAATGGAGAGATATTGTTGTAGAGCCAATAGCAGTCATCCCTTAGATGGGAAGCTCTCGGGGTTGGTGGTGTGTGTGTGTGTGTGTGTGTGTGTGTGTGTGTGTGTGTGTGTGTGTGTGTGTGTGTGTGTGTGTGTGTGTGTGTGTGTGGGGGGGGACCTGCAGGCCCTTCTTAGTGAGTCTGCGTGGGTTGGTGGTGTAGGTGTTTATGTGTCCGTCTACTCCTCTCAGTAGTGGTTCAGTATCTCTGACGTACTGCAGGTCTCTAGACGTCCTCAGATCCATCACCTCCATAGACTGACTCACGTTCTGCACCTAAACACACACACACACAGTCAGGGTTACACACACAAACACTTAAAGCAAATTAGATCAATACAAACACAACACACAGATGATAAGGAAGTAACCACAAAAAAACTCTCTTTCTGACACACACACACATACACACACGCACACGCACGCACACAACACTGTCTCTCTCCCTCTCTCTCTCACACACACGAACATGACTAGACAAACACGCCGTCAACGGTTTGTTGTCATTGTTCTTCACCGTTCTTCACTGATCAACACCAACAGCAGACCTTTTGTGTCTTGTTCTTCCTCTCTCTATTTTCTCACCCATTCCATCCTTATCTCTCTCTCTTTGTCTTTCTGTCTATCTCCAGTATCTCTGTCTTTGTCTTTCTGTCTATCTCCAGTATCTCTGTCTTTGTCTCTCTGTCTATCTCCAGTGTCTCTGTCTTTGTCTTTCTGTCTATCTCCAGTATCTCTCTCTCTCTTTCCCAAACTATGTCTGACTTTCTATCTCTCTCTAATTCTATCATGATGCTGTCGATTGTAGGACGCAGGGGCCTGTAAGTGTGTTCATGTCAACGGCACTCAGACCCGTGAATATCTTATTCCAGTCCACTGCCCTTTCCTCTCTGCATTGTGATTCTGGACACGAGCTTCCATCCCGAACACACACACACACACACACACACACACACACACACACACACACACCACACACACACACACACACACACACACACACACACACACACACACACACACACACACCCCCCCCCCCCCCCCTGTTCTGTGAGTAGGCGTAGCTGGCGGCTGTGGGGGTCTCGTTTGCAGAGGTTCTGAGCGGGAGCAACCACTGTACACACACACTTCCCATCAGGGTCTGACGCCGAGCTGTACACCTGCCAACCTTCATCTGGACCCGGATACAACGCCTGGGGGGAGGGAGGGAGGGAGTTAGAGCTATAAACTTGCAGACAGAGAGAGAGATAATTGAGGCGATAACCTTGCCTGAAAACTGCGGTCCTAATACCTAAGGCTAGGCTAATACCTAAGGCTAGGCTAGGCTAATACCTAAGGCTAGGCTAATACCTAAGGCTAGGCTAGGCTAATACCTCGACTCACACAAATTGTGGGGACATCACAACATATATGTTCCCAAAACAAACAAAAAACTGTCCAGTTGTGCGGATGATTCTACAATTGTGTTTTGGGATCATACCGTATCTTTTGTGATGTCCCCGCACACACACACACACACACACACACACACACACACACACACACACACACACACACACACACACACACACACACACACACACACACACACACACACACACACACACACACACACACACACACCTGAAGGTCACTGTGTGTGTCATGATGTCCTCTGATTCCTGATAATCACACTGATGATGGAAGACAACTGGACATACAGATGTAGGATCTTAATTTGATCACCCTGTTTCAGGACAACAGGACATTTAAAACTTGTAGTGTAGTTGAGGTTAAAAAAACTACTTCTGAAGTTAGTAATTTACATTTTAAATTTCAGACATGATTTTCCCTTAATTGATCAACCACTCCAAAAATGTCCATTAATTATGATCCACATAATAATCCTCCTTGCTGCAGGATTATTTTCTTGCTGTTGCAAACTGGCTCAAATTAAGATCCTTCATCTGTAGCTTTTAGCTCAGCGGATTCAAACCCAGAAAGGAAGGACTCGACCCTTAAAATCAAACCTATTCAATGACAATATCCAAGGGTTGTATTGAAACATCTCTCTCATCATTTCAGGTGTAAAGGTCAAACTAGAATAGAAAGCAGACGGTGTTGTTGTGCTCTCTCTCTATTTCTCTCCTCGCTGTCTTTAATTAATAAAACAGCACCTTTCACACCTTCTCCATCTGCTCCTCATCAATTACTGTGTGTGTGTGTGTGTGTGTGTGTGTGTGTGTGTGTGTGTGTGTGTGTGTGTGTGTGTGTGTGTGTGTGTGGTGTGTGTGTGTGTGTGTGTGTGTGTGTGTGTGTGTGTGTGAACTTGATGAACTTGCAAAGAGTTGCTATGGCAGCACACACACACCTAATTTTGTCAGCAGGCATTGGTACCATATTGAGAGGGTCTTTGCTATCTCTGGCAAACAATAGGGAGGTTCACTAGTTCTCAATACACACAGTTTACAATACCGGACAAGAACCTGACACACTCAGCACACACCCTCCCCCATATGCCCCCCTAGGCACAACTATGACAACATTACCAACAAAAACGGGTCACAGTACTGTAGACTACTTTATCACTAACCTCAAAACAGAGTCTCTCAGAGCGTTCACAGTCAGCCCACTGACACCCCTATCAGACCACAGCAAATTCACAGTCTACTTGAACAGATCAATACTCAATCATGAGGCATCAAAGCAAAAGGAACTGAATAATGTTAAGAAATGCTATAGATGGAAGTAATGTAGTTTGGAAACCTACCAAAAAACAATTAGGCAACAACAAATTCAATCCCTTTTAGACAACTTCCTGGACAAAACGTTCCACTGTAATAGTGAAGGTATAAACTTGGCAGTTGAAAATCTTAACAGTATATTTGACCTCTCAGCTTCCCTATCAGATCTAAAAATCTGAAATAGAAAACCGAAGAAAATGAACAACAAGGACAAATGGTTTTATGCAGAATGCAAAAATCTAAGAAGGAAATTGAGAAACCTATCGAACCAAAAACATAGAGACCCGGAAAACCAGAGTCTACGCCTTCACTATGGTGAATCACTAAACAATACAGACATGCACTACAGAAAAGGAAGGAACAGCATGTCAGAAATCAGCTCAATGTAATTGAAGAATCCATAGACTCTAACCACTTCTGGGAAAATTGGAAAACACTAAACAAACAACAACACAAAGAATTATCTATCCAAAATGGAGATGTATAGGTAAACCACTTATCCAATCTTTTTGGCTCTATAACAAAGAACAAACAGCAAAAACATATACGTGATCAGATACAAATATTAGAATCAACTATTAAAGACTACCAGAACTCACTGGATTCTCCAATTACATTGAATGAACTACAGGACAAAATACAACCCTCCAACCCAAAAAGGCCTGTGGTGTTGATGGTATCTTCAATGAAATGATCAAATATACAGACCACAAATTCCAATTGGCTATACTAAAACTCTTTAAAACCTGTTGGGGATAGGGGGCAGTATTTGCACGGCCGGATAAAAAACGTACCCGATTTAATCTGGTTACTACTCCTGCCCAGTAACTAGAATATGCATATAATTTGATTTGGATAGAAAACACCCTAAAGTTTCTAAAACTGTTTGAATGGTGTCTGTGAGTATAACAGAACTCATTTGGCAGGCCAAAACCTGAGAAGATTCCAAACAGGAAGCGCTCTCTCTGACTATTTCTTGGCCTTCTTGATCATCACTATCCAAAACAGGGGATCTCTGGCATAACGTGACATTTCTAACGCTCCCATAGGCTCTCAGAAGGCGCCAGAACGTTGAATGATGACTTTGCAGGCCATGGCTGAAAAACAGTAGCGCATTTGGATAGTGGTCGATCAGAGAACAATGAGACTGGGGCGCTCGTGCACGAGACTCCACCATGTTTACATTTTCAGTCTTTGAACGAAAACAGGGTTTCCCGGTCGGAATATTATCGCTTTTTTACGAGAAAAATCGCATAAAAATTGATTTTAAACAGCGTTTGACATGCTTCGAAGTACGGTAATGGAATATTTTGAATTTTTTTGAACGCACGAACAAAACGCCGCTATTTGGATATAACTATGGATTATTTAGAACCAAACCAACATTTGTTATTGAAGTAGAAGTCCTGGGAGTGCATTCTGATGAAGAACAGCAAAGGTAATCCAATTTTTCTTATAGTAAATCTGAGTTTGGTGAGAACCACACTTGGTGGGTGTCAAAATAGCTAGCCTGTGATGGCCGGGCTATCTACTCAGAATATTGCAAAATGTGCTTTCACCGAAAAGCTATTTTAAAATCGGACATAGCAATTGCTTAATAAAGGAGTTCTGTATCTATAATTCTTAAAATAATTGTTATGTTTTTTGTGAACGTTTATCGTGAGTAATTTAGTAAATTCACCGGAAGTGTTCGGTGGGAATGCTAGTCACATGCTAGTCACATGCTAATGTAAAAAGCTGGTTTTTGATATAAATATGAACTTGATTGAACAAAACATGCATGTATTGTATAACATAATGTCCTAGGAGTGTCATCTGATGAAGATCATCAAAGGTTAGTGCTGCATTTAGCTGTGGTTTTGGTTTTTGTGACATTATATGCTAGCTTGAAAAATGGGTGTCTGATTATTTCTGACTGGGTACTCTGCTGACATAATCTAATGTTTTGCTTTCGTTGTAAAGCCTTTTTGAAATCGGACAGTGTGGTTAGATTAACGAGAGTCTTGTCTTTAAAATGGTGTAAAATAGTCATATGTTTGAGGAATTGAAGTAATAGCATTTCTAAGGTATTTGAATATTGCGCAACGGGATTCCACTGGCTGTTGAGTAGGTGGGACGCAAGCGTCCCACCTAGCCCATCGAGGTTAACATCATCCTTAGCTCTGGCATCTTCCCCAATATTTGGAACCAAGGACTGATCACCCCAATCCACAAAAGTGGAGACAAATTTGACCCCAATAACTACCGTGGGATATGCATCAACAGCAACCTTGGGAAAATCCTCTGCATTATCATTAACAGTAGACTCGTACATTTCCTCAGTGAAAACAATGTACTGAGCAAATGTCAAATTGGCTTTTTACCAAATTACTGTACAACAGACCACATATTCACCCCGCACACCCTAATTGACAAAACAAACAAATCAAAATAAAGGCAAAGTCTTCTCATGCTTTGTTGATTTCAAAAAAGCCTTTGACTCAATTTGGCATGAGAGTCTGCTATACATGAGGGTCTACTATACATGAGAGTCTGCTATACATGAGGGTCTGCTATACATGAGGGTCTGCTATACATGAGAGTCTGCTATACAAGAGTCTGCTATACATGAGGGTCTGCTATACATGAGGGTCTACTATACATGAGTGTCTGCTATACACGAGAGTCTGCTATACATGAGGGTCTGCTATATATGAGGGTCTGCTATACATGAGGGTCTGCTATACACGAGAGTCTGCTATACATCAAATCAAATCAAATCAGATTTATTTTTATATAGCCCTTCGTACATCAGCTGATATCTCAAAGTGCTGTACAGAAACCCAGCCTAAAACCCCAAACAGCAAGCAAAGCATGTGAAAGAAGCACGGTGGCTAGGAAAAACTCCCTAGGAAAAACTCCCTAGAAAAGGCCAAAAACCTAGGAAGAAACCTAGAGAGGAACCAGGCTATGAGGGGTGGCCAGTCCTCTTCTGGCTGTGCAGGGTGGATATTATAACAGAACATGGTCAAGATGTTAAAATGTTAAAATGTTCATAAATGACCAGCATGGTCAAATAATAATAATCATAGTAGTTGTCGAGGGTGCAACAAGCACGTCCGGTGAACAGGTCAGGGTTCCATAGCCGCAGGCAGAACAGTTGAAACTGGAGCAGCAGCACGGCCAGGTGGACTGGGGACAGCAAGGAGTCATCATACCAGGTAGTCCTGAGGCATGGTCCTAGGGCTCAGGTCCTCCGAGAGAAAGACAGAAAGAGAGAAAGAGAGAATTAGAGAGAGCATATTTAAATTCACACAGGACACCGGATAAGACAAGAGAAATACTCCAGATGTAACAGACTGACCCTAGCCCCCCGACACATAAACTACTGCAGCATAGATACTGGAGGCTGAGACAGGAGGGATCAGAAGACACTGTGGCCCCATCCGATGATACCCCCGGACAGGGCCAAACAGGCAGGATATAACCCCACCCACTTTGCCAAAGCACAGCCCCCACACCACTAGAGGGATGTCTCCAACCACCAACTTACCGTCCTAAGACAAGGCCGAGTATAGCCCACAACGATCTCCGCCATGGCACAACCCAAGGGGGGGGCGCCAACCCAGACAGGAAGACCACGTCAGTGACTCAACCCACTCAAGTGACGCACCCCTCCCATGGACGGCATGGAAGAACACCAGTAAGCCAGTGACTCAGCCCCTGTAAAAGGGTTAGAGGCAGAGAATCCCAGTGGAAAGAGGGGAACCGGCAAGGCAGAGACAGCAAGGGCGGTTCGTTGCTCCAGCCTTTCCGTTCACCTTCACACTCCTGGGCCAGACTATACTTAATCATAGGACCTACTGAAGAGATAAGTCTTCAGTAAAGACTTAAAGGTTGAGACTGAGTCTGCGTCTCTCACATTGGTAGGCAGACCATTCCATAAAAATTGAGCTCTATAGGAGAAAGCCCTACCTCCAGCCGTTTGCTTAGAAATTCTAGGGACAATTAGGAGGCCTGCGTCTTGTGACCGTAGCGTACGTGTAGGTATGTACGGCAGGACCAAATCGGAAAGATAGGTAGGAGCAAGCCCATGTAATGCTTTGTAGGTTAGCAGTAAAACCTTGAAATCAGCCCTTGCCTTAACAGGAAGCCAGTGTAGGGAGGCTAGCACTGGAGTAATATGATCAAATTTTTTGGTTCTAGTCAGGATTCTAGCAGCCGTATTTAGCACTAACTGAACTTTATTTAGTGCTTTATCCGGGTAGCCGGAAAGTAGAGCATTGCAGTAGTCCAGCCTAGAAGTAACAAAAGCATGGATTAATTTTTCTGCGTCATTTTTGGACAGAAAATTTCTGATTTTTGCAATGTTACGTAGATGGAAAAAAGCTGTCCTTGAAACAGTCTTGATATGTTCTTCAAAAGAGAGATCAGGGTCCAGAGTAACGCCGAGGTCCTTCACAGTTTTATTTGAGACGACTGTACAACCATCCAGATTAATTGTCAGATTCAACAGAAGATCTCTTTGTTTCTTGGGACCTAGAACAAGCATCTCTGTTTTGTCCGAGTTTAAAAGTAGAAAGTTTGCAGCCATCCACTTCTTTATGTCTGAAACACAGGCTTCTAGCGAGGGCAATTTTGGGGCTTCACCATGTTTCATTGAAATGTACAGCTGTGTGTCATCCGCATAGCAGTGAAATTTAACATTATGTTTTCGAATGACATCCCCAAGAGGTAAAATATATAGTGAAAACAATAGTGGTCCTAAAACGGAACCTTGAGGAACACCGAAATTTACAATTGATTTGTCAGAGGACAAACCATTCACAGAGACAAACTGATATCTTTCCGACAGATAAGATCTAAACCAGGCCAGAACTTGTCCATGTAGACCAATTTGGGTTTCCAATCTCTCCAAAAGAATGTGGTGATCAATGGTATCAAAAGCGGCACTAAGATCTAGGAGCACGAGGACAGATGCAGAGCCTCGGTCTGACGTCATTAAAAGGTCATTTACCACCTTCACAAGTGCAGTCTCAGTGCTATGATGGGGTCTAAAACCAGACTGAAGCGTTTCGTATACATTGTTTGTCTTCAGGAAGGCAGTGAGTTGCTGTGCAACAGCTTTTTCTACAATTTTTGAGAGGAATGGAAGATTCGATATAGGCCGAAAGTTTTTTATAATTTCTGGATCAAGATTCGGCTTTTTCAAGAGAGGCTTTATTACTGCCACTTTTAGTGAGCTTGGTACACATCCGGTGGATAGAGAGCCGTTTATTATGTTCAACATAGGAGGGCCAAGCACAGGAAGCAGCTCTTTCAGTAGTTTAGTTGGAATAGGGTCCAGTATGCAGCTTGAGGGTTTGGAGGCCATGATTATTTTCATCATTGTGTCAAGAGATATAGTACTAAAACACTTTAGTATCTCCCTTGATCCTAGGTCCTGGCAGAGTTGTGTAGACTCAGGACAATGGAGCTTTGGAGGAATACCCAGATTTAAAGAGGAGTCTGTAATTTGCTTTCTAATGATCATGATCTTTTCCTCAAAGAAGTTCATAAATTTATTACTGCTGAAGTGAAAGCCATCCTCCATTTGCGAAGGCTGCTTTTTAGTTAGCTTTGCGACAGTATCAAAAAGAAATTTCGGATTGTTCTTATTTTCCTCAATTAAGTTGGAAAAATAGGATGATCGAGCAGCAGTGAGGGCTCTTCGATACTGCACGGTACTGTCTTTCCAAGCTAGTCGGAAGACTTCCAGTTTGGTGTGGCGCCATTTCCGTTCCAATTTTCTGGAAGCTTGCTTCAGAGCTCGTGTATTTTCTGTATACCAGGGAGCTAGTTTCTTATGACAGATGTTTTTAATTTTTAGGGGTGCAACTGCATCTAGGGTATTGCGCAAGGTTAAATTGAGTTCCTCGGTTAGGTGGTTAACTGATTTTTGTCCTCTGACGTCCTTGGGTAGGCAGAGGCAGTCTGGAAGGGCATCAAGGAATCTTTGGGTTGTCTGAGAATTTATAGCACAACTTTTAATGCTCCTTGGTTGGGGTCTGAGCAGATTATTTGTTGCAATTGCAAACGTAATAAAATGGTGGTCCGATAGTCCAGGATTATGAGGAAAAACATTAAGATCCACAACATTTATTCCATGGGACAAAACTAGGTCCAGAGTATGACTGTGGCAGTGAGTAGGTCCAGAGACATGTTGGACAAAACCCACTGAGTCAATGATGGCTCCGAAAGCCTTTTGGAGTGGGTCTGTGGACTTTTCCATGTGAATGTTAAAGTCACCAAAAATTAGAATATTATCTTCTATGACTACAAGATCCGATAGGAATTCAGGGAACTCAGTGAGGAACACTGCATATGGCCAAGGAGGCCTGTAAACAGTAGCTATAAAAAGTGAGTGAGTAGGCTGCATAGATTTCATGACTAGAAGCTCAAAAGACGAAAACGTCATTGTTTTTTTTGTAAATTGAAATTTGCTATCGTAAATGTTAGCAACACCTCCGCCTTTGCCGGATGCACGGGGGCTATGGTCACTAGTGTAACCAGGGGGTGAGGCCTCATTTAACACAGTAAATTCATCAGGCTAAGCCATGTTTCAGTCAGGCCAATCACATCAAGATTATTATCAGTGATTAGTTCATTGACTATAACTGCCTTGGAAGTGAGGGATCTAACATTAAGTAACCCAATTTTGAGATGTGAGGTATCACAATCTCTTTCAATAATGGCAGGAATGGAGGAGGTCTTTATACTAGTGAGATTGCTAAAGCGAACACCGCCATTTTTAATTTTGCCCAACCTAGATCGAGGCACAGACACGGTCTCAATGGGGAAAGCTGAGCTGACTACGCTGACTGTGCTAGTGGCAGACTCCACTAAGCTGGCAGGCTGGCTAACAGCCTGCTGCCTGGCCTGCACCCTATTTCATTGTGGAGCTAGAGGAGTTAGAGCCCTGTCTATATTCGTAGATAAGATGAGAGCACCCCTCCAGCTAGGATGGAGTCCATCACTCCTCAACAGGCCAGGCTTGGTCCTGTTTGTGGGTGAGTCCCAGAAAGAGGGCCAATTATCTACAAATTCTATCTTTTGGGAGGGGCAGAAAACAGTTTTCAACCAGCGATTGAGTTGTGAGACTGTGCTGTAGAGCTCATCACTCCCCCTAACTGGGAGGGGGCCAGAGACAATTAATCGATGCCGACACATCTTTCTAGCTGATTTACACGCTGAAGCTATGTTGCGCTTGGTGACCTCTGACTGTTTCATCCTAACATCGTTGGTGCCGACGTGGATAACAATATCTCTATACTCGCCAGTTTTAGCTTTAGCCAGCACCGTCTTTAGATTAGCCTTAACGTCGGTAGCCCTGCCCCCTGGTAAACAGTGTATGATCGCTGGATGATTAGTTTTAAGTCTAATACTGCGGGTAATGGAGTCGCCAATGACTAGGGTTTTCAATTTGTCAGAGCTAATGGTGGGAGCCGTCGGCGTCTCAGACCCCACAACGGGAGGAGTAGAGACCAGAGAAGTCTCGGCCTCCGACTCCGACTCGCTTAATGGGGAGAACCGGTTGAAAGTTTCTGTCGGCTGAATAAGCGACACCGGTTGAGCATTCCTACAGCGTTTCCCTCCAGAAGCCATGAGAAAGATGTCCGGCTGCGGGGACCGTGCGAGGGGGTTTATACTAACGTTACTATCTGTACTTACTGGTGGCACAGACGCTGTTTCATCCTTTCCTACACTGAAATTACCCTTGCCTAACGATCGCGTCTGAAGCTGGGCTTGCAGCACAGCTATCCTTGCCATAAGGCGATCGTTCTCCTGTATATTATAAGTACAACGACTGCAATTAGAAGGCATCATGTTAATGTTACTTAGCTTCGGCTGTTTGAAGTCCTGACGAACCATGTCCAGATAAAACCTCCGGGGTGAAAAAGTTGAATGAAAAAAGTTGAGTGAGGGAAAAAGTCAAAATATACGGTAATGAAAAAGTAAAAAACCGTCAGGTAGCAAAGTAAGATCGGCAACAAAACGCACAGCAGCGTAAACAAGTCTGCAAGTTGTGACCGGAAACAGGAAACAGGTGTTCAGTCACGTCACATGAGGGTCTGCTATACATGAGGGTCTGCTATACATGAGTCTGCTATACATGAGTCTGCTATACATGAGTCTGCTATACATGAGGGTCTACTATACATGAGAGTCTGCTATACACGATAGTCTGCTATACATGAGGGTCTGCTATATATGAGGGTCTGCTTTACATGAGGGTCTGCTATACATGAGAGTCTGCTATACACGAGAGTCTGCTATACACGAGGGTCTGCTATATATGAGGGTCTGCTTTACATGAGGGTCTGCTATACATAAGGGCCTGCTATATATGAGGGTCTGCTATACATGAGAGTCTGCTATATATGAGGGTCTGCTATACATGAGGGTCTGCTATACATGAGGGTCTGCTATATATGAGAGTCTGCTATACATGAGGGTCTGCTATATATGAGGGTCTGCTATACATGAGGGTCTGCTATACATGAGGGTCTGCTATATATGAGAGTCTGCTATACATGAGGGTCTGCTATACACGAGAGTCTGCTATACATGAGGGTCTGCTATATATGAGGGTCTGCTATACATGAGGGTCTGCTATATATGAGGGTCTGCTTTACATGAGGGTCTGCTATACATGAGAGTCTGCTATATATGAGAGTCTGCTATACATGAGAGTCTGCTATACATGAGGGTCTGCTATACATGAGGGTCTGCTATACATGAGAGTCTGCTATACATGAGAGTCTACTATATATGAGGGTCTGCTATACATGAGAGTCTGCTATACATGAGAGTCTGCTATATATGAGAGTCTGCTATACATGAGAGTCTGCTATATATGAGGGTCTGCTATACATGAGGGTCTGCTATATATGAGGGTCTGCTATACATGAGGGTCTGCTATATAAATTGATGGAAAGTGGTGTTGGGGGAAAAACATACGACATTATAAACTCTAGAACAGCCTGCAGCGCCCGGCCTCACCCTACTAGAATCTGAAGTCAAATGTCTACCGATGATCTGGTTCTTCTGTCCCCAACCAAAGAGGGCCTACAGCAGCACCTAGATCTTCTGCTCAGGTTCTGCCTGACCTGGGCCTGACAGTAAATCTCAGTAAGAAAAAAATAATTGTGTTCCAAAAAAGGTTCCATATCTACTGGGTGAAATACCAGTGTGCCATCACAGCAGCAAGATGTGTGACCTGTTGCCACAAGAGAAGGTCAATCAGTGAAGATCAAACACCATTGTAAACACAACCCATATTATGCTTATTTATTTTACCTTTTGTACTTTAACCATTTGCACATCGTTACAACACTGTATATATACATAATATGACATTTGTAATTGTCACACTCTGACCGTAGAGAGCCTTGTTATTTCTCTATTTGGTTAGGTCAGGGTGTGATTTGGGTGGGCATTCTAGATTATGTATATCTATGTTTGGATTTCTATGTTGGCCTGATATGGTTCCCAATCAGATGCAGCTGTCTTTCATGGTCTCTGATTGGGGATCATATTTAGGCAGGCTTTTCCCACTGGGTTTTTTGTGGGATCTTGTTTTTGTATTGTTGCCTTGTGCACTGCATTACTGCACGTTTGTTATTTCTTTGTTGTTTTGGTTGTAAGTTTCACTATTAAAGAGAATGTGGAACTCTACGCACGCTGCGCCTTGGTCTCCTTCATACGACGAACGTGACAGTAATGTCTTTATTCTTTTGGAACTTCTGTGAATTTAATGTTTTTACTGTTAATTTTTATTGTTTATTTCACTTTTGTATATTAATTAACTACTTCACTTGCTTTTGTCACGTCCTGACCAGTATAAGGGGTTATTGGTTATTGTAGTTTGGTCAGGACGTGGCAGGGGGTATTTGTTTTATGTGGTTCGGGGTTTAATGGGATATGTATTTATGTAAGAGGGGTGTTTGATTTATGTGTTCCGGGGTTTTTGGGTAATGTTTTGTATTTCTATGGTTTTCTATGTTGTGTATTTCTTTGTGTTGGCCTGGTATGGCTCTCAATCGGGAACAGCTGTACATCGTTGTTGCTGATTCAGAGTCATACTTAGGTAGCCCTGTTTCGCCTGTCCCTTTGTGGGAAGTTGTTTGTGCATTGCTGTGCATTGCTCTCCTTTAACTCTCCATTACCCCTCCTTTTTCTCTCCTTTACCTCTCCTTTAACTCTCCATTACCTCTCCCCTCCTTTACCTATACTTTACCTCTCCCCTCCTTTACCTATACTTTACCTATAACATCACTACAACACCACTATAACATCACTATAACATCACTATAACACCACTATAACATAACTATAACATCACAATAACACCACTATAACACCACTATAACATCACTATAACACCACTATAACACCATTATAACATCACTATAACACCACTATAACATCACTATAACACCACCATAACATGACGATAACACCACTATAACACCACTATAACATCAATATAACACCACTATAACATAATACCACTATAACACCACAATAACATAACATCACTATAACACCACTATAACACCACTATAACATCACTATAACATAACACCACTATAACACCACTATAACATCCCTATAACATACTTATAACATAAAATCACTATAACACCACTATAACACCATTATAACACTAATATAATATAACATCACTATAACACCACTATAACTCCACTATAACATAACATCACTATAACACCACTATAACACCACTATAACATAACATTACTATAACACCACTCTAACATCACTATAACACCACTATAACACCCCTATAACATAACATCACTATAACACCACTATAACACCACTATAACATAAAATTTCTATAACAAAACTATAACATCACTCTAACACCACCATAACTTAACATCACTATAACATAACACCACTATAACACCACTATAACATCCCTATAACATACTTATAACATAAAATCACTATAACACCACTATAACACCATTATAACACTAATATAATATAACATCACTATAACACCACTATAACTCCACTATAACATAACATCACTATAACACCACTATAACACCACTATAACATAACATTACTATAACACCACTCTAACATCACTATAACACCACTATAACACCCCTATAACATAACATCACTATAACACCACTATAACACCACTATAACATAACATTACTATAACACCACTATAACATCACTCTAACACCACCATAACTTAACATCACTATAACATAACTATAACATCACCATAACATCACTATAACATCACTATAGCGCCACCATAACATAACTTCACTATAACATAACTATAACATCACCATAACATCACTATAACACCACTATAACATAACATCACTATAACACCAATATAACATCACTATAACACCACCATAACATCACTATAACACCACTATAACATAACATCACTATAACACCACTATAACATCACTATAACACCACTATAACACCACTATAACACCACAATAACATCACTATAACATCACTATAACACCACAATAACATAACTATAACACCACTATAACAAAACATCACTATAACACCACTCTAACACCACCATGACATAACATCACTATAACACCACTCTAACATCACTATAACACCCCTGTAACACCACTATAACACCACTATAGCACCACCATAACATAACATCACTATAACATAACTATAACATCACCATAACATCACTATAACAACACTATAACATAACATCACTATAACACCACTATAACATCACTATAACACCACCATAACATCACTATAACACCACTATAACACCACTATAACATCACTATAACAAAACTATAACACCACTATAACACCACTATAACACCACAATAACATCCCTATAACATCACTATAACACCACAATAACATAACTATAACACCACTATAACATCACTATAACATAACTATAACACCACTATAACATAACATCACTATAACACCACTATAACACCACCATAACATACCATCACTATAACACCACTCTAATATCAATATAACACCACTATAATACCACTATAACATAACAATACTATAACATCACTCTAACACCACCATAACTTAACATCACTATAACATAACTATAGGGTCACCATAGCATCACTATAACACCACTATAACATATCATCACTATAACATCACTATAACATCACTATAACACCACCATAACATCACTGTAACACCACTATAACATAACATCACTATAACACCACTATAACACCACTATTACATCACTATAACACCACTATAACACCACTATAACACCACTATAACATCCCTATAACATCACTATACCATAACATCACTATAACACCACTATAACATCACTATTACACCACTATAACATCACTGTAACACCACTATAACACCACTATAACACCACTATAACATCCCTATAACATCACTATACCATAACATCACTATAACACCACTATAACATCACTATTACACCACTATAACACCACTATAACACCACTATAACATAACATCACTATAATGCCACTATAACATCACTGTAACACCACTATAACATCAATTGGGTTCGATTCCCACGGGGGACCAGTACGGAAGAAAAAAATGTATGAAATGTATGCATTCACTACTGTAAGTCGCTCTGGATAAGAGCGTCTGCTAAATGACTAAAATGTAAAAATGTAAAAAACTATTACACCACTATAACATCACTGTAACACCACTATAACACCACTATAACATAACATCACTATAACGCCACTATAACATCACTATAACACCACTATAACACCACTATAACATAACATCACTATAACATCACTATAACACCACCATAACATCACTGTAACACCACTATAACATAACACCACTATAACACCACTATAACATCACTATAACACCACTATAACAACACTATAACACCACTATAACATCCCTATAACATCACTATACCATAAAATCACTATAACACCACTATAACATCACTATTACACCACTATAACATCACTGTAACACCACTATAACACCACTATAACACCACTATAACACCACTATAACATAACATCACTATAATGCCACTATAACATCACTGTAACACCACTATAACATCACTATAACATCACTATAACACCACTATAACACCACTATAACATCACTATAACCCCACTATAACATCAATATAACACCACTATAACGCCACTATAGCATCACTATGAATTCACTGTGTGTGTGTGTGTGTGTGTGTGTGTGTGTGTGTGTGTGTGTGTGTGTGTGTGTGTGTGTGTGTGTGTGTGTGTGTGTGTGTGTGTGTGTCTTACAGCCAGTGACCAGAAACATAATAATAGATACCATTTAGCAGACACTTTAATCCA
The DNA here is from genome assembly GCF_965601325.2 of Salmo salar. NCBI lineage: Eukaryota > Metazoa > Chordata > Actinopteri > Salmoniformes > Salmonidae > Salmo > Salmo salar. The sequence goes on along the minus strand of NC_138292.1, from coordinate 79,167,333 downwards.
AAGAGACATAGAGTCATGTGTGCATGTTATTTCTGGGTTGTAATAGGACTCAGATCCACTGCCCTGGCATTGCAAGTGCCCTGCTCTCCCAACTGAGTTCCACAGGACCATCGGCCAGGTCTGGGGTTGCCAGGACGACCCAGTCCATGTAGGTTAGTCACCATCCCTCAGGGGGACAGAAACCTTGTTTCGTTGGCTGTGTGTGTGTGTGTGTGTGTGTGTGTGTGTGTGTGTGTGTGTGTGTGTGTGTGTGTGTGTGTGTGTGTGTGTGTGTGTGTGTGTGTGTGTGTGTGTGTGTGTGTGTGTGTGTGTGTGTGTGTGACTCATAACTGTAATAGTATCTCTCACAGATGGATGGATGTGTTTCCTGAGATATTTAGATGCATGATCTCTCCTTCCCCCTCTTTCTGTCACTCTTTCATTCTCGCTTTCTGACTCCCTCCCTCTCTTCCTTCTATCCTGTCTGTCTACCCCACCCAAGAACACAGCAGGAGAGATGTCTGGTTCAGGTCTGTGTTTGTTCCACCCAGTCACACAGCAGGAGAGATGTCTGGTTCAGGTCTGTGTCTTTATGTATGTCTCTGTCTGCGTCACTGTGTGTCCATCGCTGTGTGCGTATGTATGTGTGTGTGTGTCTGTGTGTGCGCGTGCGTGTGTACGTCTGAGTGTGCGCGTGTGTGTGTGTGTGCGTGTATGTATGTGTGTTTATGTGTACGTGTGTGTGCACGTGTGTGTGTGTGCGTGTGTACGTGTGTGTGTGTGTGTGTATGTGTGTGTGTGTGTGTGTGTTTGTGTGGTTGTAGGCGTGCGTGCGTAAGTGTGTGTGTGTGCGTGCGTGCGTGCGTATGTGTGTGTGTGTGTGTGTGTGTGTGTGTGTGTGTGTGTGTGTGTGTGTGTGTGTGTGTGTGTGTGTGTGTGTGTGTGTGTGTGTGTGTGTGTGTGTGTGTGTGTGTGTGTGTGTGTGTACGTACGCTGATGATCCTCTGGTGGTTTCCGTCAGGGCTGGTGGCGTTGAGCCCCACTAGAGAGGGTAGTGTCTGGGACATCCAGTTAGTCACCATGGCCATGGTGCTCAGCACCGCTCCAATCTTTAACATGGGAACACTCATCCTGGCTGAGCTAGCACACACAGTCACACTCACACACTCACACACACACACACATACAGGAACGCTCACACACACTAAGTCACACACTCACTCACACACACTAAATCACACACTCACACACACACACACATACAGGAACGCTCACACACACCAAGTCACACACTCACTCACACACACTAAATCACACACACACACACACACACACACACACACACACACACACACACACACACACACACACACACACACACACACACACACACACACACACACACACACACACAGGAACGCTCACACACACCAAATCACACACACGCTCACACACCGAATCACATACACAGTCACACACACACCAAGTCACACACTCACTCACACACACCAAGTCACACACTCACACACACACAGGAACGTTCACACACACACACCAAGTCACACACTCACACACACACAGGAACGTTCACACACACACCAAGTCACACACACCAAATCACACAGGAACTCACACACACCAAGTCACACACACCAAGTCACCCTCACCAAGTCACACACACCAAGTCACACACTCACTCACACACACCAAGTCACACAGGAACTCACACACACCAAGTCACACACACCAAGTCACCCTCACCAAGTCACACACACCAAGTCACACACTCACTCACACACACCAAGTCACACAGGAACTCACACACACCAAATCACACAGACCTGCTATCCACTCATGGACCCACAGAGAGATGCTCACACGTTGAGGACAGGACCGGATCCTTAACACTCTGCTCCAAAAGAGTCTACAAATCTGCCTGGAAGACTTGCTAAAGTCCCCAACAGTCCCTCAACCACGTTCCAACAGTCCCTCAACCACGTCCCAACAGTCCCTCAACCAAGTCCCAATGGTTCCTCAACCACGTCCCAACGGTTCCTCAGCCACGTTCCAACAGTCCCTCAACCACGACCCAACAGTCCCTCAACCAAGTCCCAATGGTTCCTCAGCCACGTTCCAACAGTCCCTCAACCACGACCCAACAGTCCCTCAACCAAGTCCCAATGGTTCCTCAACCACGTCCCAACGGTTCCTCAGCCACGTTCCAACAGTCCCTCAACCACGACCCAACAGTCCCTCAACCAAGTCCCAATGGTTCCTCAACCAAGTCCCAACGGTTCCTCAACCACGTCCCAACGGTTCCTCAACCACGTCCCAAGTGTTCCTCAACCACGTCCCAGAGCTTAGTCCAGTCCAGGTAGCGATCCACTAGACAACGATAGAGCTCCAGTCCTTATGAAGGCATCGATGCCAAAGTCCCAGCTACTCCCCCTACCGCTTCCACAGTGTCTTCTAACAGTAGCAACCTATAGATCCCAGTACTGAGAGAGTCACATACGGAGAGAGAGGAGAGAGAGAGGAGAGAGAGAGAGAGAGAGGAGAGAGAGAGGAGAGAGAGAGAGAGAGAGAGAGAGAGAGAGAGAGGGGGGGGGAGAGAGAGAGGGAGAGGAGAGAGAGGGAGAGGAGAGAGAGGGAGAGAGAGAGGAGAGAGAGAGAGGAGAGAGAGAGGAGAGAGAGAGAGAGAGGAGAGAGAGAATGAGGTAGAGGAGCGAGAGAGGAGAGAGAGATTGAAAAAAATAGGAGTGTGGCGTGTAATCCTAAAGTCTGTACTCTGTAGCTTGCCAGAGAAAGACTGAGACAGAGCCAGCTATGCTCTGGGTTTTATCCTCCCTCCCTCCTGCTGGTATACACTCCCACACACTGACTGAGCACAGAGACTGACTAAAGACACACACCACCTTCTCAATTTGCTTAATTGGAATGGCCAACAGGCTGACGTTCTGCCAAGTGAAATTACTTCATGATATTGAACAAAACGAGTGACAAAATGTACCTATTTCTCTCTCTCGCTCCCTCTCCTCTCTCTCTCATTCTCTCTCTCATCTCGCTCTCCTCTTTCCTTTCTCTCTCCTCTCTCCTTTCTCTCTCCCCTCTCTCTCTCGCTCATCTCGCTCTCCTCTCTCCTTTCTCTCTCCTCTCTCCTTTCTCTCTCCCCTCTCTCTCTCTCTTCTCTCTCTCTCTCTCGCTCTCCTCTCTCCTTTCTCTCTCCTTTCTCTCTCTCCTCTCTCACTCTCTCTCTCCCTCTCCTCTCTCTCATCTCGCTCTCTCCTTTCTCTCTCCTCTCTCTCTCTCCCTCTTCTCTCTCATTCTCTCTATCATTCTCTCTCTCTCTCTCTCTCATCTCCCTCTCCTCTCTCTCTCTCTCTCTCTCTCTCTCTCTCATTCTCTCTCATTTTCTCTCTCTCTCGCTCATCTCGCTCTCCTCTCTCCTTTCTCTCTCCTTTCTCTCTCTCCTCTCTCACTCTCTCTCTCCCTCTCCTCTCTCATCTCGCTCTCTCCTTTCTCTCTCCACTCTCTTTCTCTCCCTCTCCTCTCTCTCTCATTCTCTCTCTCATTCATCTCTCTCTCCTCTCTCTCTCTCTCTCTCTCTCTCTCTCTCTCTCTCTCCTCTCTCCTCTCTCTCTCCTCTCTCTCTCCTCTCTCTCTCCCCTCTCTCTCTCTCTCCTCTCTCTTTCTCTCTCTCTCTCTCTTCTCTCCTCTCTCTCTCTCTCTCTCCTCTCTCTCCTCTCTCTCTCTCCTCTCTCTCTCTCTCTCCTCTCTCTCAATTCAATTCAATTCAATTCAATTCAATTCAATTCGCTTTATTGGCATGATGTAACAATGTACATATTGCCAAAGCTTATTTAGGATATTTACAATATAAAAATAAATAAAAATGAGAATCAAAATTGTCAACAGTAACAACAATAACCAAGGGTCAAAATAACCATACATTCAACAATAACAATAGCCATACAGTAGAGTACATGTGCAGGTTTATTGGTCTGTCAGACACTGTCCCTCAACTTATGGCAGGCAGCAATGTAGTGCGCTGCCAACACACAGCTCTCTGCGTCCTCCCCCAACAGGACGGGTAGCCTATCCTCATCAGAGAGGTCTTTGAAACCTTGAATAAGGGTTTCAAATTTGGGGAAATTACACTCTCTAATTGTTTTATATTTTTGACATTTTGTCAGGAAATGCAGCTCCGTCTCAGGTTCTGCTGTTGTGCAGTGGTTGTGCAGTGGTTCTCTCTCTCTCTCTCTCTCTCTCTCTCTCTCTCTCCTCTCTCCTCTCCCTCTCTCCTCTCTCTCTCTGCCTCTCTCTTCTTCATTATCTGCTCTCCTTCTTACAAAATGTTCCATTTAATGGTATTTTCCCAGCTTCTAAAGCTAGTGAGGGAGATATGAGTCTCCAGTGTGTGTGTGTGTGTGTGTGTGTGTGTGTGTGTGTGTGTGTGTGTGTGTGTGTGTGTGTGTGTGTGTGTGTGTGTGTGTGTGTGTGTGTGTGTGCATGTGTGTGTGTGTGTGTGCTTGTGTAAGTGTAAGTGTCCCTGTGTGAACACGTAAAATCAGAATATATTATAACTCAGTACCGCCCCCTTGAGTATCCACACAGTACTACATGATATGAGACTACCCAGAGCCTACTTACACCATGTCTGAGACCACACTGCCCCCTTGTGGCTAGGAGTGACTACTACAGTCTGTTTACCTGACTGTCTGCTATTGTCACCTGGTAGTACTACAGACTGGTTACCTGACTGCCTGCTATTGGCACCTGGTAGTACCACAGGCTGGTTACCTGACTCCCTGCTATTGGCACCTGGTAGTACTACAGACTGGTTACCTGACTGCCTGCTATTGTCACCTGGTAGTACCACAGGCTGGTTACCTGACTCCCTGCTATTGGCACCTGGTAGTACTACAGACTCCCTGCTATTGGCACCTGGTAGTACTACAGACTGGTTACCTGACTGCCTGCTATTGTCACCTGGTAGTACCACAGACTGGTTACCTGACTGCCTGCTATTGGCATCTGGTAGTACTACAGACTCCCTGCTATTGTCACCTGGTAGTACTACAGACTCCCTGCTACTGTCACCTGGTAGTACAACAGAGTCCCTGCTATTGTCTCCTGGTAGTACTACAGACTCCCTGCTATTGTCACCTGGTAGTACTACAGACTCCCTGCTATTGTCACCTGGTAGCATACAGACTGGTTACCTGACTGCCTGTTACTGTCACCTGGTAGTACTACAGACTCCCTGCGATTGTCACCTGGTAGTACTACAGACTGCTTACCTGACTGCCTGCTATTGTCACCTGGTAGTACTACAGACTCCCTGCTATTGTCATCTAGTAGTACAACAGGCTGGTTACCTGACTGCCTGCTATTGTCACCTGTAAGTACTACAGACTCCCTGCTACTGTCACCTGGTAGTACTACAGACTGGTTATCTGACTCCCTGCTATTGTCACCTGGTAGTACTACAGACTCCGTGCTACTGTCACCTGGTAGTACTACAGACTCCCTGCTATTGTCACCTGGTAGAATTACAGACTCCCTACTAATGTCACCTGGTACTATTACAGACTGGTTACCTGTCTCCCTGCTATTGTCACCTGGTAGTACTACAGACTCCCTGATACTGTCACCTGGAAGTACTACAGACTCCCTGCTATTGTCACCTGGTAGTACTACAGACTCCCTGCTATTGTCACCTGGTAGAATTACAGACTCCCTACTAATGTCACCTGGTACTATTACAGACTGGTTACCTGTCTCCCTGCTATTGTCACCTGGTAGTACTACAGACTCCCTGATACTGTCACCTGGAAGTACTACAGACTCCCTGCTATTGTCACCTGGTAGTACTACAGACTCCCTGCTACTGTCACCTGGTAGTACTACAGACTGATTACCTGACTGTCTGCTATTGTCACCTGGTAGCACTACAGACTCCCTGCTACTGTCACCTGGTAGCACTGCAGACTGCCTGCTACTGTCACCTGGTAGTACTACGGACTCCCTGCTACTGTCACCTGGTAGTACTACAGACTGGTAACCTGACTCCCTGCTATCGTCACCTGGTAGTACTACAGACTCCCTGCTACTGTCACCTGGTAGTACTACAGAGTCCCTGCTACTGTCACTTGGTAGCACTACAGACTTCCTGCTACTGTCACCTGGTAGAACTACAGACTCCCTGCTATTGTCACCTGGTAGTACTACAGACTCCCTGCTACTGTCACCTGGTAGTACTACAGACTGGTTACATGACTCCCTGCTACTGTCACCTGGTAGTACTACAGACTCCCTGCTTTTGTCACCTGGTAGAATTACAGACTCCCTGCTACTGTCACCTGATAGTACTACAGACTGGTTACCTGACTCCCTGCTATTGTCACCTGGTAGTACTACAGACTCCCTGGTACTGTCACCTGGATGTACTACAGACTCCCTGCTACTGTCACCTGGTAGTACTACAGACTGGTTACCTGACTCCCTGCAATTGTCACCTGGTAGTACTACAGATTCCAGGCTACTGTCACCTGGTAGTACTACAGACTCCCTGCTACTGTCACCTGGTAGCACTACAGACTCCCTGCTACTGTCACCTGGTAGTATTACAGACTCCCTGCTACTGTCAACTGGTAGTACTACAGACTGATTACCTGACTCCCTGCTATTGTCACCTGGTAGTACTATAGACTCCCTGCTACTGTCACCTGGTAGTACTATAGACTGGTTACCTGACTCCCTGATATTGTCACCTGGTAGTACTACAGACTCCCTGTTACTGTCACCTGGTAGTACTACAGACTCCCTGCTACTGTCACCTGGTAGTACTACAGACTGGCTACCTGACTCCCTGCTACTGTCACCTGGTAGTACTACAGACTCCCTGCTACTGTCACCTGGTAGTACTACAGACTCCCTGCTACTGTCACCTGGTAGTACTACAGACTCCCTGCTATTGTCACCTGGTAGTACTACAGACTCCCTGCTACTGTTACCTGGTAGTACTACAGACTGATTACCTGACTCCCTGCTATTGTCACCTGGTAGTACTACAGACTCCCTGCTACTGTCAGCTGGTAGTACTACAGACTGGCTACCTGACTCCCTGCTATTGTCACCTGGTAGTACTACAGACTCCCTGCTACTGTCACCTGGTAGTACTATAGACTCCCTGCTACTGTCACCTGGTAGTACTACAGACTCCCTGCTACTGTCACCTGGTAGTACTACAGACTCCCTGCTACTGTCAGCTGGTAGTACTACAGACTGGCTACCTGACTCCCTGCTATTGTCACCTGGTAGTACTACAGACTCCCTGCTACTGTCACCTGGTAGTACTATAGACTCCCTGCTACTGTCACCTGGTAGTACTACAGACTCCCTGCTACTGTCACCTGGTAGTACTACTTACTGGTTACCTGACATCTAGTATCTCTACTAGTGACTGTAGAATCCACCCCTAGACCAGCATCACGTTTAGGTTTTTGTCCGAGCACTACACAGCTTTTTCATTCCATTTCTGATGATTTGAATCAGCTAGGGCAGAACCCAGAATGTGCACCCAAGGGGGGCCCAGGACAGAGTTTGGGCAGCGCTGCCTTAGACATTATGTCCTATGCAGCTGTGAGCATTCATTTGTACATTTTTGATTGTTGGGTTTTGTTATCTGTTTTGGGGATCCATATTGGCATTAGGACAATCTCTGTCCATTTCTGAGATCCTGAATGTGTAGCAGTAACAGCCAGCGCCCAGCAGAGGGAAGCAGATACACAGAGAGCGAGAGAAGGGGAGAGAGTTTAATATCTATTTCACTTGCTTTGGCAATTTAAAAACATGTTTCCCATGCCAATAAAGCCCTTTAAATAGAAATGTAATTGAAATTGGACTGAGAGAGAGAGGGAGACAGAGAGAGAGCAAATCCTCTTGCTTCACCTTGTCCTCAAAACCATTACTTCCATATTGATGGGGTGATACGGTCATTACTAATCTGATCCTAGAGCTGTAGTTAAATTAACGAATACCTGTTAACTGAGTTTGTAGACCTGATCTTAGAGCTGTCGTGAAATTAATGAATAACAGTTAACTGTGTTTGTAGACCTGATCCTAGAGCTGGTTTGCTGGCAGCTTGAGGAGCAGTAAGTGAATGCATGTTTTCTCTGGGGCCGCCCACATCATTACTACTACTATTACTACTACATTAGGATAGATGGGATACTCCAGGAGTTCAGAGACAGCAGTACAGCAAAGCGTAACGTCAGCAGTGTGTGTGTGTGTGTGTGTGTGTGTGTGTGTGTGTGTGTGTGTGTGTGTGTGTGTGTGTGTGTGTGTGTGTGTGTGTGTGTGTGTGTGTGTGTGTGTGTGTGTGTGTGTGTGTGCGTGTGTATGTGTCTGTGCGTGCGTGCGTTTGTGAGTGTGTGTCTGTGTGTGTGTGTCTGTGTGTGTGTGTAACACAGCACAATGCAACACATTATCATCAGTGGTGTGTGTATGTGTGTGAGTGTGTGTGTGTGCGCATGTGTCTGCGTCCGTGTGTGTGACAGACATGCACACAAACACACATACACTTGCACACACAGACACACACACACAGACACAAATACACACAGACACACACACACATAGACACACACACACACACACACACACACACACACACACACACACACACACACACACACACTGTGACACATGCAGCAGCTCTACCAACTCCGTTTACCCTTTATAAGAGGAGAACCACGAGAAGTTGATCAAATCACTCATGAACGGCACTTGGGAATTCTACTCGCGTGCGCCCTGTTCACACACATACAGTCTCGCTGGCTCGCTCTCTCTCTTTCCATCACCATGCGACCACAACAAACCGTCCAGAGGAAAAGGGGAAAATGAATAATGGATAAATAGATGCATAGTTGATTTCCCTACCTCGCACGGCACGAGGGTTAGTAGCGACATCAGCAGCTGCACGCGGGAGGCACGTAATAGGACCATCCTGATTTCCCGGAGCCTGGCTGCGCGTGCGTTGGATCCCTTCTTCTCCCCTTTGATAGTGATACCCCGCGGATACGAGAGCGAGAGTCTGTCTTTCCGTGGATAACCGTCTCCTAGCCTAGACCCGAACCGAATCACCGGCCACTCCGTTGTTAAAGGTAATTGTCAATTATTTTTTCCCGACATCTGAACTGTACTAAATATATACTGTATATATTATACTATATAACATTATTTGTTCTTATTCCATTTTTTTCTGACTCTATTCTGCTGAGATCCATGACCAATAGCGGACTGCTGTTGGCTGTCTGCCCAGCCTGAGTGTGTCTTCTCCCGCAGGGCTCTGGTGCCTGTCCCTGCTCTAACAGCAGAGCCTGGAGGTGTAATACACGACCTGCCTGTCCGGTAAACGAAGGGGAGTTACTACAGAGGAGGAGGGAGGGAGGGTCTATACTCTGGGTCTTTAATGTAGAGCTACTTGAATGTCCTGTTTGAGCTCCTCATTTTCTCTCTCTCATTTTCTCTCTCTCTCTCTCTCTCTCTCTCTTTCTCTCTCTCGCTCTCTCTCTCTCTCTCTCTCTCTCTCTTTCTCTCTTTCTCGCTTCAATCCAAAGGGCTTTATTGGCATGGGAAATAGATAATAAAGAAAAGTGAAACAAACAATAAAAAATGAACAGAGTCCCCAAGACTACTTTGAAGAATCTAAAATCAAAAATCTATTTTTATTTGTTTAACACTTTTTTGGTTACTATATGATATGTGTTATAGTTTTGATGTCTTCACTATTATTCTACAATGTAGAAAATAGTAAAATAAAGAAAAACCCTTGAATGAGTAGGTGTGTCCAAACTTTTGACTGGTACTGTATATCTAACTCTCTGTCTCTCTTTGTCTGTCCTTCCCTCTCTCTGCCTTTCAGACTTATCACACTGTCAGTCAGATCTCTCTCCCTCTTCTAGCAAATTGTTCTTCTCCTCTCTTCTTTCTCTGCGGTGAGTGTAGTTGAAAGAAGAATGAGTGAAGTGATTGGCACTAGAGAGAGAGGGAGGGAGGAAGGTCGAGAAGGATGGAGAGAAGGAGGGACAGGAAGTATAGTGGCAGGAATCAGAGGTAAAGACCAGAAGAGAACAATGGATCAAATCAGGGAGAGAAAGAGAGAAAGAGGAAGGAAGAGGGAGGAGGAGGGTGGTAGAATATATCTAACTAGGTCATAAATAGAAAAGGAAAGAGGCAGAGGAAGAGGGATGCATGACTTTTCATTTCTCTCTTTTTACTGTTCTCTTTGATGTAGAAGGCGATAAAAGGTCCCCACCTCTCCCGGCTCACTTTCACAGACATGTTGATGGTCAGTAAAACGTTTGAACCTCTCCCGGCTCACTTTCACAGACATGTTGATGGTCAGTAAAACGTTTGAACCTCTCCCGGCTCACTTTCACAGACATGTTGATGGTCAGTAAAACGTTTGAACCTCTCCCGGCTCACTTTCACAGACATGTTGATGGTCGGTAAAACGTTTGGACCTCTCCCGGCTCACTTTCACAGACATGTTGATGGTCAGTAAAACGTTTTCAGAGAGAGAGAGAGAGAGAGAGAGAGACAGAAACTTAGGCACAGAGGAAGAGAGAGAGAGTGAGGAAGAGAGAGAGAAACTGAAGCAGAGAGAAAGAGAGAAAGAGAGAGAGAAACTTAGGCACAGAGGAAGAGAGAGAGAGAGAGAGACAGACAGACAGACAGACAGACAGACAGACAGACAGACAGACAGACAGACAGACAGACAGACAGACAGACAGACAGACAGACAGACAGACAGACAGACAGACAGACAGACAGACAGACAGACAGACAGACAGACAGACAGACAGACAGACAGAGATGTGGTGATGTGATGTGGTGAACAGTGGTGATGCGTCACGTGGGGCAGATGGGGCTATCCAGGAGATGTGCATGCAAATTATGTTATTTCATGTCACAACAATATATCATATCAGTTAGCAAACAATGTCATTTTTTTGATGTTGTTGATCTAATAAAGCATACGTGGTTGTTTTGCCGTTGTATTGTTGTTCTGGTCAGTTATCATTGAGTAAAGCAGATCCATGATGCAGCTGTTTGTTTCTCTTTCTGAGCAGGAGGGGCAGACAGAGACATTACAGAGAGTACTTGATTGGCTCAGGGTGCTGCCTGTCACTCATGGGGACACCACGTCACCGCAGCACCTGCTCGTCAGCAAAAGCCCCGTTCTTCAGCGCTCCATTGATTTACAATAGTAGTGCCCGCCCAAGAAGGCTCATTGTCATTGGCCACAGATAAATCAACGTCTCATGCCCGGTAACTTTGATTGGACTGACGTGCCAAGTTAATAGATAGCTAGTGGTTTACCACGCACTGTCGCCACATCTTCAAACTAGAACGCTTAGCTACCTCCTAGCAAATCATTTTCAAATGTAGCGTTATGAAGGAAATGTAGAGATAAAACGTCTCGGGGCTCATTAGCCACCTAAACTTGAACATTTGGCCATCCATTAAAATGAAGCAAGCTGGAAATGAAAGATTCAAGTGGAGTGGTTGGTGGTGGATCGTGGAGCAGTGGCTACCAGCTGTTTGGAGGCTAGATGTTTTATTGTTGATGTTTGACGGCACACTGTAATAACCATGGAACCACACGTAGCAGGAAGGGTAGTTACACGTCTCTTTGATGGAAACGTAACTGTGCAATAGATGAAGCTAGGGAATAATGTTATAAATGTTGCATATTGGTAACCGGGCCCTTTGCAACAGGCAGGCAGACGCATTCAGTGTCAAAACATTTCAGACAAATTACTAGCTAGTTTACTATATTACTATCCAGTTTTATCTATTACTAGCTAGTTTACTATATTACTAGCTAGTTTACTCTATTACTATCTAGTTTACTATATCACTATCTACTTTACTAAAGTACTAGCTAGTTTACTATATTACTATCTAGTTTACTATATCACTATCTAGTTTACTAAATTACTAGCTAGTTTACTCTATTACTATCTAGTTTACTAAATTACTAGATAGTTTACTCTATTACTATCTAGTTTACTATATCACTATCGAGTTTACTAAATTACTAGATAGTTTACTCTATTACTATCTAGTTTACTATATCACTATCTAGTTTACTATATTACTATCTAGTTTACTAAATTACTAGCTAGTTTACTCAAATACTAGATAGATTACTATATCACCATCTAGTTTACTATATTACTATCTAGTTTACTAAATTACTAACTAGTTTACTCAAATACTAGATAGATTAGTATATTACTAGCTATTTTACTCTATTACTATCTAGTTTACTATATCACTATCTAGTTTACTAAATTACTAGCTAGTTTACTCAAAAACTAGATAGATTACTATATTACTAGCTATTTTATTCCATTACTATCTAATTTACTATATCACTATCTAGTTTACTAAATTACTTTCTAGTTCACTTTATTACTAGATAGTTTGCACTATTACTTGCTAGTTTACTCAATTACCAGCTAGTTTACTATATTACTATATAGTTCACTACATTAATATCTATTTTACTCAATTACTAACTAGTTTACTCAAATACTAGATAGATTAGTATATTACTAGCTATTTTACTCTATTACTATCTAGTTTACTATATCACTATCTAGTTTACTAAATTACTAGCTAGTTTACTCAAAAACTAGATAGATTACTATATTACTAGCTATTTTATTCCATTACTATCTAATTTACTATATCACTATCTAGTTTACTAAATTACTTTCTAGTTCACTTTATTACTAGATAGTTTGCACTATTACTTGCTAGTTTACTCAATTACCAGCTAGTTTACTATATTACTATATAGTTCACTACCTTAATATCTATTTTACTCAATTACCATCTAGTTTACTATATTACTAGCTAGTTTACTCAATTTCTATATTTTTATTATATGACTATCTAGTTTACTCAACTACTATCTAGTTTACTATATTACGATCTAGTTTACTCAACTACTATCTAGTTTATTATATGACTATCTAGTTTACTATATTACTATCTAGTTTATTATATGACTATCTAGTTTACTCAACTACTATCTAGTTTATTATATGACTATCTAGTTTACTATATCACTATCTAGTTTATTATATGACTATCTAGTTTACTCAACTACTATCTAGTTTACTATATTACTATCTAGTTTACTCAACTACTATCTAGTTTACTATATTACTATCTAGTTTACTCAACTACTATCTAGTTTATTATATTACTATCTAGTTTAGTCAATTACTAGCTAGTTCACTTAATTACTATCTAGTTTGCTATATTACTATCTAGTTTATTATATGACTATCTAGTTTACTCAACTACTATATAGTGTATTATATTACTATCTAGTTTACTCTATTGCTAGCTAGTTTACTAAATTAGTATCTAGTTTAGTCAATTACTTGCTAGTTTACTCAATTACTATCTAGTTTACTATATTACTATCTAGTTTACTCAATTACTATCTAGTTTACTTTATTACTAGATAGTTTGCACTATTTCTTGCTAGTTTACTCAATTACTATCTAGTTAAATGTATTACTATCTAGTTTCCTCTATTCCTAGCTAGTTTACTATATTACTAGCTAGTTTACCAAATTACTAGCTAGTTTACTATATTACTATCTAGTTTACTCAATTACTAGCTAGTTTACCAAATTACTATCTAGTTTACTATATTACTATCTAATTGACTCAATTGCTATCTAGTTCACTATATTACTATCTAGTTCACTCAATTACTATCTATTTTACCAAATTACTATCTAGTTTACTATATTACTATCTAGTTTAATCAATTGCTATCTAGTTTACTATTTTACTATCTAGTTCACTATATTACTATCTAGTTCACTCAATTACTATCTATTTGACCAAATTACTATCTAGTTTACTGTATTACTATCTATTTTACCAAATTACTATCTAGTGTGCTATATTACTATCTAGTTTACTCAATTCCTATCTCGTTTATTATTTTCCTAGCTAGTTTACTTTATTATTAGCTAGTTTATTTTATTACTATATAGTTTACTTTATTACTAGCTAGTTTACACTATAAAAGTATGCTCCACTACCATGGTCTTCTGAGCAGTAAGAGTTAAAGATATGGGAAGCAACCAAAAAAAACTGATCATAACCCAAATGCACGAATACTTATGTGTGTGGCTCAAAACAAATTTCTGGGATTGGTTATTAGTACATTCAATGTGTAGCCATTGTAATGACTACCGTGTGCTGGTGTCACATGAGCTTGACCCACCAATGTGCTCAGGTCAAAATCTCCGCTGAGAGTGAGCGAGTATCTAGAGGGAGAGAAAGGGAAGATAAGGGGACATTGTGAGGGATAGAAGCAGACGGAAGAAAGGAAGTGACAGAGAAGGGAGAAATGAGTGAAGAGAGGAAGAGTGGAGCAGGAGCAGGAGGAGAGAAAGCATAAAGGGCAGAAGGAGAGGTCTTGTCATTGTATGAATGATTTATGATTTGACTCTACTGAGCTCAATGAATACGGAGTGCCTTACACACACACACACACACACACAATTTACTGCACGCAATGATTCTGCAGACACAATACAACATGCAAGCCAACAAACAAACATACACACACATCAGAAAACAGACACACCGTGTTTAATGATGTGTGTGTGATGTTTGTCCATTCTCCATCTGCAGTGTAAATTGTTTTGAGGGATTCACAAACCACTATCCTCTCTTCCTCTCTTTTTCTCCTCCTCCTCTCCTTGCCTCCTCCCCTCCTCTCCTCTCCTCCCCTGTCCTCTCATCTCTTTTTCTCCTCCTCTTCTCCTCTTTTTCTCCTCCTCCTCCTCCTTCTCTTCCTCCTCTCCTCCTCCTCCTCTCCTCTCCTCCTCCCCTCCTCTCCTCCCCTGTCCTCATCTCTTTTTGTCCTCCTCCTCTCCTCCTCCTCCTCTCCTCTTTTTCTCCTCCTCTCCTCTCCTTTCCTCTCCTCTCTTCTATTCTCTCCTCTCCTCTTCTCCTCCTCTCTCCTCTTCTCTCCTCCTCCTCCTCCTATCCTCTCATCAGAGACTAGGAGGTTAAATGATCAACAAATGACTAAATATGATGAGAGAGGGAGGAATGAGAGTGGTGAGGGAGGGAGGGAGGGAGGGAGGGAGGGAGGGAGGGAGGGAGGGAGGGAGGGAGGGAGGGAGGGAGGGAGGGAGGGAGGGAGGGAGGGAGGGAGGGAGGGAGGGAAGTAGTGAGAGACGGAGGGTGGGGAGTGGTTAGAGAGAGGGAGGGAGATAACTATAGAGGAGAAAAGATAACAGAATGAGGGGGGCAGGGAGAAGTCAAGGACAAAACTGACTTAATATCACAGAGCACAGACTCATGGGAAATGAGGTCCACTCATTTTTGTAGGAGGGGCGTGAGGTGTTTGTGTGTGTGCCATGTGAGTGTATGAGAGAGAGACAGAGAGAGACAGACAGAAAGAGAGAGAGAGAGAGGGAGACAGAGAGCATGAGACAGATAGGGGACGAGAGAGAGAGAAACAGATAGGGGACGAGAGAGAGAGAAACAGATAGGGGAAGAGCGAGAGGAGAGAGAGAGAGAGAGAGAGAGAGAGAGAGAGAGAGAGAGAGAGAAACAGATAGGGGACGAGAGAGAGATAGAGAGAGAGAAACCGATAGGGGAAGAGAGAGAGAGAGAGAAACAGATAGGGGAAGAGAGAGCGAAAGAAACAGATAGGGGAAGAGAGAGAGAGAGAAACAGATAGGGGAAGAGAGAGAGAGAGAAACAGATAGGGGAAGAGAGAGAGATAGAGGGATAGAAACAGGTAGGGGAAGAGAGAGAGACATAGATAAACAGATAGGGAAAGAGAGAGAGAGAGAGAGACAGATAGAGAGAGACAGACAGATACAGAGAGTGAGACAGAGATAAACAGATAAGGGAAGAGAGAGAGATAGGCAGAGAGAGACAAAGGGAGAGAGAATGCATTATGCAGTAAGCAGACAGTGTAATCACCATTGTGTCTGCTTGATTGATATTCATATCAAAATTATTAATCACAGTTATAATGTTATATGTGCGTCTGAGTTCGTGTGTGTGTAATCTTCTCTGTGTGTGTGTGTGTGTGTGTGTGTGTGTGTGTGTGTGTGTGTGTGTGTGTGTGTGTGTGTGTGTGTGTGTGTGTGTATGTGTGTGTGATCTTCTGTGTGTGTGTGTTTGTTTGTGTTTTTGTGATCATCTGTGTGTGTGTGTGTGTGTGTGTGTGTGTGTGTGTGTGTATGTGTGTGTGATCTTCTGTGTGTGTGTGTTTGTTTGTGTTTTTGTGATCATCTGTGTGTGTGTGTGTGTGTGTGTGTGTGTGTGTGTGTGTGTGTGTGTGTGTGTGTGTGTGTGTGTGTGTGTGTGTGTGTGTGTGTGTGTGTGTGTGTGTGTGTGTGTGTGTGTGTTTCGGATGTGTGTGGTCCTGCTCTACAATATTAATGTCAACACATTTAGACTTCTGCTTCATTAAGTTGGGTGAACAGTTCTGTACTTTTATTAAAACAGGTTATTCATTATTTCATTTTCCCACAAGTGTGAATAAAATGGCATTGTGAAATCATAATCCTCTAATGTCCTGACAAGAATTTTGTTCATCATCATCATTATGTTACAAATACAAAAACAAAATGGCTGCCTTCCCTTTCCCTATGACAAGGAAGACATAAAAGAAATTAAACATACTCAAGTAAAAGACTGTAGCACCATAGTTGAGTATCACACAAATATACATTAGAACACAACAGAAAACTGTTCATATAAAAACACACACATCAACAACACAGAATTGGGACAACATGAGGTTTGAATACAGCATCTAATTAACGTTAGTTACACGTTGTGGAAATGTTTCCCAGATATAGAGGTGCTTCTTTGGCTTCAGGATGAATGAGTGAATATAGGAAGGAGTGAGTGTAGGAATGATGGATGAATAAATGAGTGAGCAACTGAGTGAATGGACAATGTACTGTGTGGATGAATTCATGAATGTAGGTATGAATGAATGGATGAATGTATGGATGAATGAATGTAGGTATGGATGAATGGATGTAGGTATGGATGAATGGATGAATGAATGTAGGTATGGATGAAGGATTGTAGGTATGGATGAATAGATGAATGGATGAATGAATGTACGGATAATTGAATGTAGGTATGGATGAATGGATGCATGAGTGTTTGTAAGTATGAATGGATGAATGCCTATAAGTATGAATGGGTGAGTGGCTAAGTATGAATGGATTAATTAATGAATGCGTGTCTGTAAGAATGAATGAATG
>NC_138292.1:79067500-79145000 GCF_965601325.2 Salmo salar | reverse complement strand
TGTGGAGGTTCTATTTAGTGGTTCTAGGTGTGGCTCTATTGTTCTATGTGGATGTTCTAGGTGAGGTTCTAAGGTTCTAGGTGAAGTTCTAAGGTTCTAAGCAGATGTACTAGGCGTAACTCACAGGAGGTCCAGGAGGGCCAGCAGGACCTGTATCTCCGATAGAACCGATGGGACCCTGGTTCCCTTTAGAACCCTTCTGTCCTACTCTACCCTGAGAGAGAGAGAGAGAGAGAGAGAGAGAGAGAGAGAGAGAGAGAGAGAGAGAGATACAGAGAGCGAGTGAGAGAGAGAGAAAGAGAGAAAGAGAGAAAGAGAGAGAGAGAGAAAGAGAGTGCATGACACAGAAAGAGAGAGAGAGATAGGAGAGAGAGAGGGAGAAAGCAAACAATTTGACCATGGTTACTGATCAAAACCTTAGAAAAACCTTGACAAAGTAGAGGCTCAGTGAGCACATCCTTGCCATTGAGAAGGGTAGACACAGGAAAACCTGGCTCCCTGTAGAGGAAAGGCTGTGCAACCACTGCACAACAGCAGCACCTGAGACAGAGCTGCATTTCCTGACAAAATGTAAAAAATATAAAACAATTAGAGAGTGTCATTTCCCCAAATCTGAAACCCTTATTCAAGGTTTCAAAGACCCCATGAGTAGGCTACCCGTCTTGTTGGGGGAGGACGCTATCACTCAAAAGTGATAGTAAGTACTAGTAATTGTAAGTAATAGCGATAGTAAGTACTAGTAATAGTAAGTAATAGTATGTAATAGTAATAGTAAGTAATTGTAAGAAAAAGTAAGTAATATCGATAGTAAGTAATAGCAATAGTAAGTAACAGTAATAGTAAGTAATATAGATAGTAAGTAATAGTAATAGTAAGAAAGAGTAAGTAATATCGATAGTAAGGTATAGTAATAGTAAGTAATAGTAATAGTAAGTAATAGTAGGTACTGGTAATAGTAAGTAACAGTAATAGTAAGTAATATAGATAGTAAGTAATAGTAATAGTAAGTAACAGTAATAGTAATAGCAAGTAACAGTAATAGTAATTAGAGGTCGACCGATTAATTGGAATGGCCGATTAATTAGGGTTGATTTCAAGTTTTCATAACAATCGGTAATCGGCATTTTTGGACACCGATTGTGGCAGATTTAAAAAAAATTTTTTTTACCTTTATTTAACTAGGCAAGTCAGTTAAGAACACATTCTTATTTTCAATGACGGCCTAGGAACGGTGGGTTAACTGCCTTGTTCAGGGGTAAAACGACAGATGTTTACTATGTCAGCTCGGGGATTCGATCTTGCAACCTTTCGGTTACTAGTCCAACGCTCTAACCACCTGCCTTACATTGCACTCCACGAGGAGCCTGGCTGTTACGCGAGGTCAGCAAAAAGCCAAGGTAATTGCTAGCTAGCATTAAACTTATCTTATAAAAAACAATCAATCTTAACATAATCACTAGTTAACTACACATGGTTGATGATATTACTAGTTAATCTAGCGTGTCCTGCGTTGCATATAATCGATGCGGTGCCTGTTAATTTCTCATCGAATCACAGCCTACTTTGCCAAACGGGTGATGATTTAACAAGCGCATTCGCGAAAAAAGCACTGGCGTTGCACCAATGTGTACCTAACCATAAACATCAATGCCTTTCTTTAAAATCAATACACAAGTATATATTTTTAAACCTGCATATTTAGTTAATATTGCCTGCTAACATGAATTTCTTTTAACTAGGGAAATTGTGTCACTTCTCTTGCGTTCCGTGCAAGCAGAGTCAGGGTATATGCAGCAGTTTGGGCCGCCTGGCTCGTTGCGAACTGTGTGAAGACCATTTCTTCCTAACAAAGACCGTAATTAATTTGCCAGAATTGTACATAATTATGACATAACATTGAAAGTTGTACAATTTAACAGCAATATTTAGACTTAGGGATGCCACCCGTTAGATAAAACACGGAATGGTTCCGTATTTCACTGAAAAAATAAACGTTTTGTTTTCAAAATGATAGTTTTCGGATTTGACCATGACCTAAGGCTCGCATTTCTGTGTGTTATTATGTTATAATTAAGTCTATGATTTGATATTTGATAGAGCAGTCTGACTGAGCGGTGGTAGGCAGCAGCACGCTCGTAAGCATTCATTCAAACAGCACTTTCATGCGTTTGCCAGCAGCTCTTCGCTGTGCTTCAAGCATTGAGCTGTTTATGACTTCAAGCCTATCAACTCCTGAGATTAGGCTGGTGTAACCAATGTGAAATGGCTAGCTAGTTAGCGGGGTGTGCGCTAATAGCGTTTCAATAGGTGACATCACTCGCTCTGAGACCATGAAGTAGTTCTTCCCCTTGTTCTGCAAGGGCTGCGGCTTTTGTGGAGTGATGGGTAATGATGCTTCGAGGGTGGCTGTTGTCGATGTGTTCCTGGTTCGAGCCCAGGTAGGGGCGAGGAGAGGGATGGAAGCTATACTGTTACACTGGCAATACTAAAGTGCCTATAAGAACATCCAATAGTCAAAGGTATATGAAATACAAATGGTATAGAGAGAAATAGTCCTATAATTCCTATAATAACTACAACCTAAAACTTATTACTTGGTAATATTGAAGACTCATGTTAAAAGCAACCACCAGCTTTCATATGTTCTCATGTTCTGAGCAAGGAACTTAAACGTTAGCTTTTTTACATGGCACATATTGCACTTTTACTTTCTTCTCCAACACTTTGTTTTGGCATTATTTAAACCAAATTGAACATGTTTCATTATTTATTTGAGGCTAAATTGATTTTATTGATGTATTATATTAAGTTAAAATAAGTGTTAGTTCATTATTGTTGTAATTGTCATTATTACAAATAAATAAATAAATAAATCGGCAGATTAATCGGTATCGGCTTTTTTTGGTCCTCCAATAATCGGTATTGGTATCAGCGTTGAAAAATCATAATGGGTCGACCTCTAATAGTAATAGCAAGTAACAGTAATCGTAAGTAATAGTAATAGTAAGAAATAGTAAATAATAGTAATAGTAAGTAAAATAGATAGTAAGTAATAGTAATAATAAGTACCAGTAATAGTAAGTAATAGTGATAGTAAGTAGTAGTAATAGTAAGACAGAGTAAGTAATACAGATAGTAAGGTTTAGTAATAATAGTAAGTAACAGTAATAGTAAGAAATAGTAATAGTAAGTAAAAGTGATAGTAAGGTATAGTAGTAGTAAGTAACAGTAATAGTAAGTAATATCGATTGTAAGTAAAAGTAATAGTAAGTACAGGTAATAATAAGTAATAGTGATAGTAAGAAATAGAAATAGTAAGAAAGAGTAAGTCATATCAATAGTAAGTAATTGTAATAGTAAGCAGCAGTAATGGTAAGTAATGGTAATAGTAAGTAATAGTGATAGTAAGTACAAGTAATAGTAAGTAAAAGAAAGAACTAGTAATAGTAAGAAAGAGTAAGTAATATTGATAGTAAGTAATAGTAAGAGTAAGTAACAGTAATAGTAAGCAATAACAATAGTACGTATTAGTAATAGTAAGAAAGAGTAAGTAATATCGATAGTAAGGTATAGTAATAATAAGTAACAGTAAGAGTAAGTAATAGTAATAGTAAGCAATAGTGATAGTAAGTACTAGTAATAGTAAGTAATATATATAGTAAGTAACAGTAATAGTAAGAAAAGTAAGTAAAATGTATAGTAAGTAATAGCAAAAGTAAGTACTAGTAATAGCAAGTAATAGTGATAGTAAGTAATAGTAATAGTAAGAAATAGTAATAGCAAGTAATATTGATAGTAAGTAATAGTAATAGTAAGTAATAGTAACAGTGATAGTAAGTACTAGTGACAGTAAGTAACAGTACTAGTAAGTAATAGTAATATTAAGTAATAGTAAAAGTAAGTAATAGTAAGAAAGAGTAAGTAATATCGATAGTAAGTATTAGTAATAGTAAGTAACAGTAATAGTAAGTAATATTGATAGTAAGTAATAGTAAGCAATAGTAATAGTAAGAAAGAGTAAGTAATATCGATAGTAAGTAATAGTAATAGTAAAAAACACTAAATGTAAGTAATAGTAAGTAAAAGTGATAATAAGTACTAGTAATAGTAAGTAATAGTAATAGTAAGAAAGAGTAAGTAATATTGATAGTAAGTAATTGTTATAGTAAGTAATAGTAAAAGTAGGAAAGAGTAAGTAATATCGATAGTAAGTAACAGTAATAGTAAGTAACAGTAATAGTCAGTAAAAGTAACAGTAAGTACTAGTAACAGTAAGTAATAGTAATAGTAAGTAATATCGATAGTAAGTAATAGCAATAGTACGTAATAGTGATTGTAAGTACTAGTAATAGCACATACTAGTAATAGTAAGCAATAGTAATAGTAAGTACTAGTGATGGTAAGTAATAGTAATAGTAAGTAACAGCAATTGTAAATAATTGTAATAGTAAGTAGCAGTAATAGTAAGTAAAAGTAATATCAAGCAATATTAATAGTAAGTAATAGCAATAGTATGTAATAGTGATTGTAAGTACTAGTAATAGTAAGTAATAGTAATATCACGTACTAGTAATAGTAAGTAATAGTGATAGTAAGTACCACTAATAGTAAGTAACAGTGATAGTAAGTACTAGTAATAGTTAGTAGGAGTAAGTAGTAGTAATAGTAAGTAACAGCAATTGTAAATAATTGTAATAGTAAGTAATAGTCATAGTACGTAAAAGAAATAGTAAGTAATAGTGATAGTAAGTAATATTAGGTAATAGTGATAGTAAGTAATAGTGATAGTAAGTAATAGCGATAGTAAGCAATAATAATAGTGATAGTAAGTAATAGCGATAGTAAGTAATAATAATAGTGATAGTACGTAATAGTAATAGTAAGCAATATCATTAGTAAGTACTAGTAATAGTCAATAAAAGTAAGTAATAGTAAAGGTAAGTCATTGTAATAGTAAGTAATAGTAAGTGATAGTAATAGTAATGTAACAGCATTGGTAATAGTAATAGTAAGTAATAGTAATAGTTAGTAATTGTAATTGTAAAAGTAAGTACTTGTAATAGTAAGTAATTATAACAGTAAGTAATAGTAAGTAAAAATAATAGTAAGTAATAGTAAGTCAAAATAATAGTAAGTAATTGTAATAGTACGTAATTGTTGTAGTAAGTAGTATTATGTAGTAATAATAGTAAGTAATTTAATTC
Source organism: Salmo salar (assembly GCF_965601325.2). Lineage (NCBI taxonomy): Eukaryota > Metazoa > Chordata > Actinopteri > Salmoniformes > Salmonidae > Salmo > Salmo salar. The sequence continues at coordinate 79,139,796 of NC_138292.1, read as the reverse complement.
AAATAATAATAGTAATAATAGTAATTAATTATAATAGTAAGTAATAATAATAGTAAGTAATTGTAATAGTAAGTAATTGTAATATTAAGAAATTGTAATAGTAAGTACTTGTAAAAGTAATTAATTGTAATACTAAGTAATTGTAACAGTAATAGTAAGAAATTGTAATAGTAAGTAATAATAATAGTAAATAATTGTAATAGTAAGTAATTGTAAAAGTAATTAATTGTAATACTAAGTATTTGTAAAAGTAATAGTAAGTAATTGTAACAGTAATAGTAAGTAATTGTAATAGTAAGTAATAATTATAGTAAGTATAATAATAGTAAGTAATTGTAATTGTAATGGTAAGTAATAATAATAGTAATTAATTGTAATTCTAAGTAATTGTAATAGAAATGGTAAGTAATAATAATAGTAATAGTAATAATAATAGTAAGTAATTGTAATAGTAATAGAAATAGATAGTGATACTCACAGAGAGACCAGGTAGACCTGGAGGACCATTAGGACCTGCTAGACCAACCAGACCCTGAAACAACAAAACACACCATCAATACAACAACATGTACGTGTGTGTAATGCTGGTGGTTTGCAATCACCATCAGTAACATTGCTAGACATGGTCCAGGCTTTAGCTGAAAGGGCTAACACAGTATGTATCAGACCAAGAGCCTTGGATTCACATGTGTGTGTGTGTGTGTGTGTGTGTGTGTGTGTGTGTGTGTGTGTGTGTGTGTGTGTGTGTGTGTGTGTGTGTGTGTGTGTGTGTGTGTGTGTATGTGTGTGTGTGTGTGTGTGTGTGTGTGTGTGTGTGTGTGTGTGTGTGTGTGTGTGTGTGTGTATGTCACCTCGTCTCCTTTGGGTCCCAGTAGACCCTGGTTCCCTGGAAATCCTCTGTCTCCCTTCTCTCCAAACTCTCCTGGAGGGCCTATCAGCCCAATCAGACCTCCATGACCCTACACACATAACACACTTAGTTATCACTGTGATGACCCTACACACATAACACACTTAGTTATCACAGGGATGACCCTACACACATAACACACACTTAGTTATCACAGGGATGACCCTACACACATAACACACACTTAATTAGCACTGGGATGACCCTACACACATAACACACACTTAGTTATCACAGGGATGACCCTACACACATAACACACACTTAGTTATCACAGGGATGACCCTACACACATAACACACACTTAGTTATCACAGGGATGACCCTACACACATAACACACACTTAATTAGCACTGGGATGACCCTACACACATAACACACACTTAGTTATCACAGGGATGACCCTACACACATAACACACACTTAGTTATCACAGGGATGACCCTACACACATAACACACACTTAGCACTGGGATGACCCTACACACATAACACACACTTAGTTATCACTGTGATGACCCTACACACATAACACACACTTAGTTATCACAGGGATGACCCTACACACATAACACACACTTAATTAGCACAGGGATGACCCTACACACATAACACACACTTAATTAGCACAGGGATGACCCTACACACATAACACACACTTAGTTATCACACGGATGACCCTACACACACATAACACACACTTAGCACTGGGATGACCCTACACACATAACACACACTTAGTTATCACAGGGATGACCCTACACACATAACACACACTTAGTTATCACACGGATGACCCTACACACATAACACACACTTAGTTATCACTGGGATGACCCTACACACATAACACACACTTATCACTGTGATGACCCTACACACATAACACACACTTAGTTATCACAGGGATGACCCTACATACATAACACACACTTAGTTATCACTGGGATGACCCTACACACATAACACACACTTAGTTATCACAGGGATGACCCTACATACATAACACACACTTAGTTTTCACAGGGATGACCCTACACACATAACACACACTTAATTATCACTGGGATGACCCTACACACATAACACACACTTAGTTATCACAGGGATGACCCTACACACATAACACACACTTAATTATCACTGGGATGACCCTACACACATAACACACACTTAATTAGCACTGGGATGACCCTACACACATAACACACACTTAGTTAGCACTGTGATGACCCTACACACATAACACACACTTAATTAGCACAGGGATGACCCTACACACATAACACACACTTAGCACTGTGATGACCCTACACACATAACACACACTTAGTTATCACAGGGATGACCCTACATACATAACACACACTTAGTTATCACTGGGATGACCCTACACACATAACACACACTTAGTTATCACTGGGATGACCCTACACACATAACACACACTTAGCACTGTGATGACCCTACACACATAACACACACTTAGTTATCACTGGGATGACCCTACACACATAACACACACTTAGTTATCACTGGGATGACCCTACACACATAACACACACTTATCACTGTGATGACCCTACACACATAACACACACTTAGTTATCACTGGGATGACCCTACACACATAACACACACTTAGTTATCACAGGGATGACCCTACACACATAACACACACTTAGTTATCACACGGATGACCCTACACACACAACACACACTTAGTTATCACAGGGATGACCCTACACACATAACACACAGTTAGTTATCACAGGGATGACCCTACACACATAACACACACTTAGTTATCACAGGGATGACCCTACACACATAACACACACTTAGTTATCACTGGGATGACCCTACACACATAACACACACTTAGTTATCACTGGGATGACCCTACACACATAACACACACTTAGTTATCACAGGGATGACCCTACACACATAACACACACTTAGTTATCACTGGGATGACCCTACACACATAACACACACTTAGTTATCACTGGGATGACCCTACACACATAACACACACTTAGTTATCACACGGATGACCCTACACACACATAACACACACTTAGCACTGGGATGACCCTACACACATAACACACACTTAGTTATCACAGGGATGACCCTACACACATAACACACACTTAGCACTGGGATGACCCTACACACATAACACACACTTAGTTATCACTGGGATGACCCTACACACATAACACACACTTAGTTATCACTGGGATGACCCTACACACATAACACACACTTATCACTGTGATGACCCTACACACATAACACACACTTAGTTATCACAGGGATGACCCTACACACATAACACACACTTAGTTATCACTGGGATGACCCTACACACATAACACACACTTATCACTGTGATGACCCTACACACATAACACACACTTAGTTATCACAGGGATGACCCTACACACATAACACACACTTAGTTATCACAGGGATGACCCTACACACATAACACACACTTAGCACTGGGATGACCCTACACACATAACACACACTTAGTTATCACAGGGATGACCCTACACACATAACACACACTTAGTTATCACTGGGATGACCCTACACACATAACACACACTTAGTTATCACAGGGATGACCCTACACACATAACACACACTTAGTTATCACAGGGATGACCCTACACACATAACACACACTTAGTTATCACAGGGATGACCCTACACACATAACACACACTTAGTTATCACAGGGATGACCCTACACACATAACACACACTTAGCACTGTGATGACCCTACACACATAACACACACTTATCACTGTGATGACCCTACACACATAACACACACTTAGTTAGCACAGGGATGACCCTACACACATAACACACACTTAGTTATCACAGGGATGACCCTACACACATAACACACACTTAGCACTGGGATGACCCTACACACATAACACACACTTAGCACTGGGATGACCCTACACACATAACACACACTTAGTTATCACTGTGATGACCCTACATACATAACACACACTTAGTTATCACTGTGATGACCCTACACACATAACACACACTTAGTTATCACACGGATGACCCTACACACATAACACACACTTAGTTATCACTGGGATGACCCTACATACATAACACACACTTAGTTATCACACGGATGACCCTACATACATAACACACACTTAGTTATCACTGGGATGACCCTACATACATAACACACACTTAGTTATCACACGGATGACCCTACACACATAACACACACTTAGCACTGTGATGACCCTACACACATAACACACACTTAGCACTGGGATGACCCTACACACATAACACACACTTAGTTATCACTGAGATGACCCTACATACATAACACACACTTAGTTTTCACAGGGATGACCCTACACACATAACACACACTTAGTTATCACAGGGATGACCCTACACACATAACACACACTTAGTTATCACTGGGATGACCCTACATACATAACACACACTTAGTTATCACAGGGATGACCCTACACACATAACACACACTTAGTTATCACTGGGATGACCCTACACACATAACACACACTTAGTTATCACAGGGATGACCCTACATACATAACACACACTTAGTTATCACTGGGATGACCCTACACACATAACACACACTTAGTTATCACACGGATGACCCTACACACATAACACACACTTAGCACTGTGATGACCCTACACACATAACACACACTTATCACTGTGATGACCCTACACACATAACACACACTTAGTTATCACTGGGATGACCCTACACACATAACACACACTTAGTTATCACACGGATGACCCTACACACATAACACACACTTAGCACTGTGATGACCCTACACACATAACACACACTTAGCACTGGGATGACCCTACACACATAACACACACTTAGTTATCACTGAGATGACCCTACATACATAACACACACTTAGTTTTCACAGGGATGACCCTACACACATAACACACACTTAGTTATCACTGAGATGACCCTACATACATAACACACACTTAGTTATCACTGGGATGACCCTACATACATAACACACACTTAGTTATCACTGTGATGACCCTACACACATAACACACACTTAGCACTGGGATGACCCTACACACATAACACACACTTAGTTATCACTGTGATGACCCTACACACATAACACACACTTAGTTATCACTGGGATGACCCTACACACATAACACACACTTAATTAGCACAGGGATGACCCTACACACATAACACACACTTAGCACTGTGATGACCCTACACACATAACACACACTTAATTAGCACTGTGATGACCCTACACACATAACACACACTTAGTTATCACAGGGATGACCCTACACACATAACACACACTTAATTATCACAGGGATGACCCTACATACATAACACACACTTAGTTATCACAGGGATGACCCTACATACATAACACACACTTAGTTATCACAGGGATGACCCTACACACATAACACACACTTAGCACTGGGATGACCCTACACACATAACACACACTTAGCACTGGGATGACCCTACACACATAACACACACTTAGTTATCACTGTGATGACCCTACACACATAACACACACTTAGTTATCACACGGATGACCCTACACACATAACACACACTTAGTTATCACTGGGATGACCCTACACACATAACACACACTTAGTTATCACACGGATGACCCTACACACATAACACACACTTAGTTATCACTGTGTGTGTGTGTGTTGTCACCTTGTCTCCCTTCCTGCCTGGATCTCCCTTCAACCCCGGTAGTCCTGGAGGACCCTGTAGGAGAGAGGACAGAGGTCAAATGGGACAGAGGTCAAGCTAGAGCTCAAACTAGAGGTCAGAGTAGTACAACTGCAAGGTCATGTAGGGTTCCGTCCCAAATGGTACCCTGTTCCCTATATAGTGCACTACTTTAGACCAGGGCACATAGGTCTTCCTATTCCCTATATAGTGCACTACTTTAGATCTGGGCACATAGATCTAGGGCCATTTGGGACACAGCCTTAGTAAACTAGCCTGAGTAAACTAGCCTTAGTAAACCAGCCTTAGTAAACTAGCCTGAGTAAACTAGCCTTAGTAAACTAGCCTTAGTAAACTAGCCTGAGTAAACTAGCCTTAGTAAACTAGCCTTAGTAAACTAGCCTTAGTAAACCAGCCTTAGTAAACTAGCCTTAGTAAACTAGCCTTAGTAAACTAGCCTGAGTAAACTAGCCTTAGTAAACTAGCCTGAGTAAACTAGCCTTAGTAAACTAGCCTTAGTAAACTAGCCTGAGTAAACTAGCCTTAGTAAACTAGCCTTAGTAAACTAGCCTGAGTAAACTAGCCTGAGTAAACTAGCCTTAGTAAACTAGCCTAGGTAAACTAGCCTTAGTAAACTATCCTGAGTAAACTAGCCTTAGTAAACTAGCCTAGGTAAACTAGCCTTAGTAAACTAGCCTTAGTAAACTAGCCTAGGTAAACTAGCCTTAGTAAACGTATACAATAACTTGTGTTTGTAGAGACTGATATAGGATGTATGGGTCTATAGTAGTGACTGAGATAGGGCTGTAGACTGATACAGGATGTATGGGTCTATAGTAGTGACTGAGATAGGGCTGTAGACTGATATAGGATGTATGGGTCTATAGTAGTGACTGAGATAGGGCTGTAGACTGATACAGGATGTATGGGTCTATAGTAGTGACTGAGATAGGGCTGTAGACTGTGGAGAAAGGGACAATGGATGGAGTGGGATGGAAGGATGGAAGGATGGATGATGGATAAAGGTGTAGACTGTGAAGAAAGGGACAATGGATGGAGTGGGATGGAAGGATGGATGGATGGATGGATGATGGATAAAGGTGTAGACTGTGGAGAAAGGGACAATGGATGGAGTGGGATGGAAGGATGGAGAGATGGATGATGGATAAAGGTGTAGACTGTGGAGAAAGGGACATTGGATGGAGTGGGATGGAAGGATGGAGAGATGGATGGATGAAGGTGTAGACTGTGGAGAAAGGGACAATGGATGGAGTGGGATGGAAGGATGGAGAGATGGATGATGGATAAAGGTATAGACTGTGGAGAAAGGGACAATGGATGGAGTGGGATGGAAGGATGGAGAGATGGATGATGGATAAAGGTATAGACTGTGGAGAAAGGGACAATGGATGGAGTGGGATGGAAGGATGGAGAGATGGATGATGGATAAAGGTATAGACTGTGGAGAAAGGGACAATGGATGGAGTGGGATGGAAGGATGGAGAGATGGGTGATGGATAAAGGTGTAGACTGTTATTTTACCATGGGTCCTGGTGGTCCTGTTACACCTGGTGGTCCATTTAAACCTTGTTCCCCCTGAGAGAGAGGGGAGGAATAGAGAAAGAGGAATAGAGAGAGAGAAAGAGACAGGGGAGGGAGAGAGGGAAAGAGAGAGAGGGGAGAGAGAGAGGGAGAGAGAGAGAGGGAGAGAGAGAGAGGGAGAGAGAGAGAGGGAGAGAGAGAGACAGCGAGAGAGAGAGAGAGAGAGAGAGAGGAGACAGACAGTCATTTATTTTTTTATTTTATCTGTATTGTCATTGATGAAGTTGGTCAGTTTTGCATTCGCAGTATAGTACATCCGGCTTATGAGGTTGTGTGGTGATGAGTTGACAGGTCAGGGGTCAGGGTGTATGTGTGTGTGCTCACCGCTGGGCCAGGGATCCCTCTGAGACCACTAGGACCTGGTTTACCAGAATGTCCCTGGGCTCCCACCGGTCCTGTCTTCCCCAGGAGACCCTCCAACCCTGGAGAGCCCTTCGCTCCTTTCATCCCTGCTTTCCCCTGCTTCCCTTCTTTACCCAGGTGACCCTAACAGGAAATAGATGAATATTTAAGATATTGACAATTACATATGAACTAACTAACACACAGTGACACTCTGTCTCTCTCACCCTGCGTCCCGGTGGTCCTGAGGGGCCGGGTTCCCCTGATGCTCCTGGTGGACCCTACAGAAAACAACAATGAAACCCCTCAAGTTGTAGAAAACACCTGAAACGTCTGAACAACGAGACAATCAGATGCAGGAGACCTCAACATACTCCATATCTCTGGGAGTGGTTGGTCACAGATGGAAGTGATTTAATGGATCTGTGTGGGTTGGAACGCTGTCTGAACCTGCACATATACACTTATACAGATGATATACCAGACATATGAAACACTCACTGATTTCCCTGGATCTCCAGCATCTCCCTTGGATCCAGGACCTCCATCCTCCCCCTGTAAGAGAGAGAGAGCAGACCGAGAGAGAGAGAGAGAGAACAGAGAGAGAGAGAGAGAGAGAGAGAGAGAGAGAGAGAGAACAGACAAAGAGAGAGAGAGAGAGAGAGAGAGAGAGAGAGAGAGAGAGAGAGAGAGAGAGAGAGAGAGAGAGAAACATACCGACAGAGAAAGAGAGAGAGAGAAAGACTTAACTTGCCCCTGTAATAGAGGTGGTATTTTCAGTACCAGGGAACAGTGGAGAGAAGAATGGAACACTCACGTTAGGTCCTGCCTCCCCTGGCTGTCCTGAGTCTCCTGGAAAACCAATCGGACCCTGAGGAGAGAGAGAGGGGTAGGGAGGGAAGCGAGAAAGAGAGAGAAAAGGACAGAAAGGATTATTATGAAAGGGTGAGTGTGTATTATGTGAGAATTTACAGTGTTCATATGGAACTCACAGAGTTTCCCTTGGCCCCGTCCTCTCCTGGGGGGCCTCTGGCTCCTGGGGGCCCTGCTGCTCCAGAGAGACCTGAGTCCCCCTTCTCCCCCTGGTCACCTATATCCCCCTGGGGTGGAGAGAGGGGGGGGGGCAGAGAGAGGGGGGGGACAGAGAGACGGGTGGGGGACAGAGAGAGGGGTGGGGGACAGAGAGAGAGGTGGGGGACAGAGAGCGGGGTGGGGGACAGAGAGAGGGAAAGGATAGGAAGAGAGGGGTGGGACAGAGAGAGGGAAAGGAGAGAAAGAGAGGGGTAGGGAGTTGAAGTTGATCCAAAATGAACAAGATGAAAGGACCTGTGATTATCTTCCAGAATGCTGTGTTCTCTTGGACTCTGTGCTATTGACAACACTCTAATTACTATGCTGATTTATTTTATATGGGGAGATGACAATTAGGAGGATCATGTTTTTGACCCAATGAGAGAATGATGATGTTGATGATGTTGAAGAAGATGAGGAGTATAGACTTTGAGTTTGATTTTATTTTTACAGGGACAGTGCACATTAATCAACGTTTCAGTAAAAGTGCCGGCTGGCTCATTTTCAACCGCAGTCCCTGGGCAAGACATAGCATGCAGAATGAGAAATATAGCACAAAAAGCAACAAGACAAATTCCACACCTCACAAGCTACAGACAACAGACAACATGGAAAGCGGCAATACACAGCTAGGGATTATGTTCACAAATGTCTTAGGTGGTGCAGTTATGTGTGTCTGATGGCAGTGTATTCCAGACTTACGCTGCCTCCTGATACACCAACGGGTCCTGGGTCTCCCGATTCTCCATCCTCCCCCTGCGAGAGAGAGAGAGAGAAAGAAAGAAAGAAAGAAAGAAAGAAAGAAAGAAAGAAAGAAAGAAAGAGAGAAAGAAAGAAAGAAAGAAAGAAAGAAGAAGAAAGAAAGAGAGAAAGAAAGAAAGAGAGAGAGAGAGAGAGAGAGAGAGAGAGAAAGAAAGAAAGAAAGAAAGAAAGAAAGAAAGAAAGAAAGAAAGAAAGAAAGAAAGAAAGAGAGAAAGAAAGAAAGAGAGAGAGAGAGAAAGAGAGAGAGAGAGAGAGAGAGAAAGAAAGAGAGAGAGAGAGAGAGAGAGAGAGAAAGAAAGAAAGAAAGAAAGAAAGAAAGAAAGAAAGAAAGAAAGAAAGAAAGAAAGAAAGAAAGAAAGAAAGAGAGAGAGAGAGAAAGAAAGAGAGAGAGAGAGTGAACGAGAGAGAGAGAGAGAGAGAGAGAGAGAGAGAAAGAAAGAGAGAGAGAAAGAGAGAGAAAGAGAGAGTGAGACAGAAAGAGAAAGACAGAGAGAGAGAAAGAGAGAGAGATGACATCATAATACTCCTCCCTTAGCCCCTCTCTTCCACAGACACATAATATCCCAGTGAACACACGTGTACAGAACACTGCTGTCTCTCTGCTTACCTTCTCTCCATTTACCCCTGGCTGTCCAACCCCACCTGGTCTGCCCAGAGCACCCTGTAGAACACACAGAGGACAGGTTAGTGTGTGCATCTGTGTGTGTGTGTGTGTGTGTGTGTGTGTGTGTGTGTGTGTGTGTGTGTGTGTGTGTGTGTGTGTGTGTGTGTGTGTGTGTGTGTGTGTGTGTGTGTGTGTGTGTGTGTGTGTGTGTGTGTGTGTGTACTCACCTGTCCCCCACTAGGCCCTTGTGGCCCTCTGGGACCAAACTGACCTGGACGACCCTGATAGGAAAAGACAGTCATTCTAGTAATCAATCAATAGATCACCAAGTCAGTATAGTAATCAATCAATAGATCATCAAGTCATTATAGTAATCAATCAACAGATCATTAATAGACCTAGCTTCATTATGTGAATTAATGATGTCACAATCACCAATCAATCTCCATCCACCACTCACCTATCTAGTTCCAAACCATTATGTATCTGTATCAGTAGGCTGACAGGAAACAGTGTCATAAAGACAGGATGTGAACTCACCATCAAGCCGATGTGTCCGCTCTCCCCCTTCTCACCTGGAAGACCAGGCATCCCCTAGGAAACACACAACCTCACGTTTAGAATTGTTATAAACAGTTGATTGACAAACTAAAGTTGTAAGGATGGCAATTACTGGGGTCAATTACCATGACTACAGCAACACCACCCAAGACAATATCACATGAGAATATTGAGAATCTATGAAGCCTGACACGAGGCCCCTCACCTGTGTGTGTGTGTGTGTGTGTGTGTGTGTGTGTGTGTGTGTGTGTGTGTGTGTGTGTGTGTGTGTGTGTGTGTGTGTGTGTGTGTGTGTGTGTGTGTGTGTGTGTGTGTGGGGTGTGTCTCACCTGTAGTCCGATGGGTCCTTTGGAGCCCTTGAAGCCCCGGAGACCCTCGTCACCCTTGGCCCCGTACATTCCCTGCTGGCCCCTGGGACCTGACTCCCCATCCAAACCCTGGGAGAGAGGAGGGGGAGAGGAGAGAAGAGGGGGTAGGAGGGATAGGGGAGGGGGAGAGAGGGTGTAGGGAGGAGGGGATGGAGAGGAGGGGAGGAAGGAGAGAAAGGGGGTAGAATGGGAGGGAAAGGGGAGGAGGGAAACGAAAGAAGGGGGGTAGGGAGGAGAGGAGAGGGATAGGAGGGGCAGGGGGAGAGAGAGAGAGAAGGTGTAGGGAGGAGAGGAGAGGGATAGGAGGGGCAGGGGAGAGAGAGAGAGAAGGTGTAGGGAGGAGAGGAGAGGGATAGGAGGGGCAGGGGAGAGAGAGAGAGAAGGTGTAGGGAGGAGAGGAGAGGAGAGGGATAGGAGGGGCAGGGGGAGAGAGAGAGAGAAGGTGTAGGGAGGAGAGGAGAGGGATAGGAGGGGCAGAGGGAGAGAGAGAGAGAAGGTGTAGGGAGGAGAGGAGAGGGATAGGAGGGGCAGGGGAGAGAGAGAGAGAAGGTGTAGGGAGGAGAGGAGAGGGATAGGAGGGGCAGGGGAGAGAGAGAGAGAAGGTGTAGGGAGGAGAGGAGAGGGATAGGAGGGGCAGGGGGAGAGAGAGAGAGAAGGTGTAGGGAGGAGAGGAGAGGGATAGGAGGGGCAGGGGAGAGAGAGAGAGAAGGTGTAGGGAGGAGAGGAGAGGGATAGGAGGGGCAGGGGGAGAGAGAGAGAGAAGGTGTAGGGAGGAGAGGAGAGGGATAGGAGGGGCAGGGGGAGAGAGAGAGAGAAGGTGTAGGGAGGAGAGGAGAGGGAGAGGATTACTTTTAATCATCAAAATGAATCCTTTAGACTAGAGAAACATTACAGGTATGTGGTTGTACAACAGACTCACAGGAACTCCTGACTGCCCCATCGGCCCCTGGCCACCGGTTGGTCCTGGGGGGCCCTATAGAGACACAGACAATATTAGTTAGTTACTGGGTAGATAACAGGCTTCATGAGACTAAATGGTTTAATATTTGGTATTAGTGTAGTATTAGTGTAGTATTGGTGCAGTATTGGTGTAGTATTAGTGTAGTCTTGTGGTAGTATTAGTGGAGTATTATGTAGTACCTGTGTAGTATTAGGGTATTATTAGGATAATATTGGTTTAGTATTAGTGTGAGGGTAGTATTGGTGCAGTATTGGTGCAGTATTCGTGTAGTCCTGTGGTAGTATTAGTGTAGTATGATGTAGTACTTGTGTAGTATCAGGGTAGTATTAGGGTAGTATTCATTTAGTATTAATGTAGTATTAGGGTAGTATTGGTGTAGTACTGGTGTAGTATTGGTGTAGTACTGTATTAGCGTAATATTGGTGTAGATTTGGTGTAGTAATTATCTCAGTAGACTCACTGATTCTCCTTTGTCTCCTTTGCTGCCCTTCTGCCCTGGTCCTCCAGTCTCTCCCTACACACACACACACACAATAAATGCCTTCAGATACACACAACAACAACAACAACAACAACAACAACACACACAGGGACAGGGCCATGTTACCTTATCTCCATCCTCTCCTGGGGGTCCTGCAGGGCCTGCAGCTCCAGGTAGTCCTAGAGGTCCCTGGTCTCCATCCTGTCCTGATGGTCCGATGGGGCCGGCGCCTCCCTGGGACAACACAACACACAGACAGACAGACAGACAGTTACATTACCTACACACAACTCTGGAACTATAGGGTCTCAGAACACAGAACTCACAATATGAAATGTAGAACTCAGAGTATGGAACTCAGAACTCAGAATACAGAACTCAGAACTCAGAATACGGAACGCAGAACTCAGAATATGGAACTCAGAACTCAGAATACGGAACTCAGAACTCAGAATATGGAACACCTTTACAGTACCTACCGGTTCCCCCTTCTCTCCCATTGGTCCAGGTCCACCCACAGCCCCTGCCCTCCCAGGCTGACCAATGGCACCGGCTGACCCTGGAGGACCCCTCTCACCACCGGCCCCCTGCAGAGAGAGAGAGGGGGAGGGGGGTGGGGATATACATATGTGCATTATACATCTTCACACTGTCTGTGGTCTGTGTTGGCAGGGAAGATGGAGAGAGAGGAAGTGAGGAATAGAGAGAGAGGACAGAAGTAGAAGGAGAGGAGAGAGGACTCACTATAGCTCCTGCTGCTCCGACTGGTCCTTCACCTCCTTTCAGACCAGCAGGACCCTGGGGAGAACACACTGCTATCACACCATCACAGGGTGTGTGTGTGTGTGTGTGTGTGTGTGTGTGTGTGTGTGTGTGTGTGTGTGTCTGTGTGTCTGTGTGTGTGTGTGTGTGTGTGTGTGTGTGTGTGTGTGTGTGTGTGTGTGTGTGTGTGTGTGTGTGTGTGTGTGTGTGTGTGTGTGTGTTACCATGCCCCCGGCGGCCCCTCTGCTGCCTCTGAAGCCCCTGAGTCCTGGAGGACCAGCTTTCCCAGAAGTCCCTCCTGTACCCGGGTCGCCCTGGAAACAACAACAACAACAGCTCTGATTGGTGGAATGCTCATGAGGTCAATTGAACTAACCAGTGAAGATGATTCTTGTAATGACTGGTAATGGTGATTATCGGGGTGAAAACAATGATGATGATTGTGATGATTATGATGATGATTATGATGATGAAGAATTACCTTAGCTCCCTCCTTCCCGGCAGCGCCAGGTAAGCCCTGCTCTCCCGGTACGCCAGGTGACCCGGGGTGACCTCTGTCTCCCAATGACCCGGTCTCACCTGATTTACCCTGCAGCAACCAATCAGGTTAGAGAGAACACAAACAGACCAATCAGGTTAGAGAGAACACACATAGCAACCAATCAGACTCACCTGTGGCCCCACAACACCTCCTGGACCTGGGGGTCCCGTCTTTCCTTGGAAACCCTGGAGAGAGAGAGAGAGAGAGAGAGAGAGAGAGAAGGGGGAAAGAGGGGGAGGGAGAGAGAGAGAGCAAGAGATAGAGAAGAGAGAGACATTAGTGGATGGATAGGTATATTTAGGTAACTTCTTGTGACCTCTATCCTCTACTCACCGGCTCCCCTCTCTGACCTGGGTGACCCGGAAGTCCATCTTTCCCCGCTGGACCCTACACACACACAGGAATGGACATCACAGTCACACAATTCAACATCCTGTTACACTACAATGACAGCAGAACTGAGCGTCCTCAATAGTAGACTCTTTTGTGTGTGTGTGTGTGTGTGTTGTGTGTGTGTGTGTGTGTGTGTGTGTGTGTGTGTGTGTGTGTGTGTGTGTGTGTGTGAGTGTGTGTGTGTGTGTGTGTGAGTGTGTGTGTGTGTGTGTGTGTGTGTGTGTCACTCACGTTGGGTCCCTTGGGTCCTGATTCCCCGTTCCGTCCTTGTGGCCCTTGAGGCCCCTAGACAACACATAAATTAATCAATCAAACAGTCAATCAATTAATTCATCAAACACTTATCCAACCAATCAAACACTTATTCAACCAATTAAGAAGTTAGCCAGTTAGCCAATTAACAAATCAACCAATCAAACACTTACACAACCAATCAAGCAATCAACAAATGTACTAATTAACAAATCAGCCAATCAACTAAATAACCAATCAATCAATAAACCGATCAATGAACCATGATGTTCCTGTCCTTACCCTGTCTCCAGTTGGTCCATGAGGTCCATCATGTCCAGAGGAGCCCTGTGACAGACAGCATGGAAAACAGACAAATCAAATACAATTGTATTGGTCGCAAATCTGTTGTTCTGCCCCTGAACAAGGCAGTTAACCCACTGTTCCTAGGCCATCATTAAAAAGAAGAATTTGTTCTTAACTGACTTGCCTAGTTAAATAAAGGTTAAATAAAGTTAAAATGTTATTTTTTTAAATAGACATATTTAGTAAATATTCTTGTGAGTGTAGCGAAATGCTTGTGTTTCTAGCTCCAACAGTGCAGTAATACCTAACAATACACAACAAAACACGCAAATCTAAAAAGTAAAAGAATGGAATCAAGAAATCTAGAAATATTAGGACGAGCAATGTCAAAGTCCAGAATATAAACATATATGTACAGTGCCTGTACATATTCAGATCCCTTGACTTTTTCCACATTTTGTTACGTTACTGCCTTATTCTGAAATGGATTTAAAATAAAAATCCTCAACAATCTACATACAATACCCGATAATAATAAAGCAACAACAGGTTTTGAGAAATTTTTGCAAATTTATACAAATAAAATATAAAATTCTACGTATTTACATAAGTATTCAGACCCTTTGCGATGAGACTCGAAATTGAGCTCACGTGCATCCTGTTTCCATTGATCATCATTGAAATGTCTTTTCAACTTGATTGGAGTCCACCTGTGGTAAATTCAATTGATTGGACATCATTTGGAAAGGCACGCACCTGTCTATATATGGTCCCACAGTTGACAGTGCATGTCAGAACAAAAACCAAGCCATGAGGTCGAAGGAATTGTCAGTCGAGCTCCAAGACAGGATTGTGTCGAAGCACAGATCTGGGGAAGGATACCAAAACATTTCTGCAGCATTGAAGGTCCCAAAGACCAGTGGCTTCCATCATTTTAAAATGGAAGTTTGGAAACCAAGATTGAATTCTTTGGCCTGAATGCCAAGCATGACATCTGGAGGAAACCTGGCACCATTCCTACGGTGAAGCATAGTGGTGGCAGCATCATACTGTGGGAATGTTTTTCAGTGCCAGGGACTGGGTGACTAGTCAGGATCGAGGGAAAGATGAACGGAGCAAAGTACAGTTTTTTAAATGTTATTTTCAAAAATTTCTAAAAACCTGTTTTTGCTTTGTCATTATGTGGTATTGTGATGTCATTATGGGGTATTGTGTTTAGATTGATGAGAGAGGGGAAAAAACATTTAATTCATTTTAGAATAAGGCTGTAACAAAATGTGGAAAAAGATAAGAGGTCTGAATACTTTCCGAATGCACTGTATTCAATTATAGAATACTATACTATACATTATACTATTATCTTATAGAATACTATACTGTATGCTATACTATTATCTTATAGAATACTATACTGTATACTATACTATTAACTTATAGAATACTATACTATATACTATTAACTTATATAATACTATACTATATACTATAATATTAATCAGTGTGCGTGAGACTGAGGTTATGCTCCAAATGGCATCCTATTCTCTATGTAGTGCACTAATCAAAAATAGTGCACTATAAAGGGAATAGGATACCCTTACCAAAGGCACCTTATTCTCTGTGTAGTGCTCTACTTTTTAGGGTGCCATTTCGGATGCATGCTGTGTTATGGCTATTACTGCTGGATAGAGAGTTTATGATGACCTCATAATGATTAGAATGGATTGAACTCTGACCTTTCCCCCTGTCTTCCCTGTTGGTCCCTTGGCACCCCGGCCCCCACGCACCCCCTGTAGGAAAAACAACAGTATTACACACACAGATAAACACACATAAGCAGACACACACACACGCACGCACACACATATGTACACACACAGACAGTACTCACGTTAGGACCCCTCTGTCCTGCACTGCCTGCTTCCCCACCGGGGCCCTGTGGAAAAGAAAACAGGACAGACCGTTACCATGGGTACACCATACAGTCCATTACCATTACCATACCACCACTCATGTATTAACAACATGTCAATATTTTCAATATACTGTTCTTGACAATAAACTGTACCTGACAAAATACTGCACTTGACAATATACTGTACTTGACAAAATACTGTACTTGACAATATACTGTACTTGACAATATACTGTACTTAACAATACACCGTACCTGACAATATACTGTACTTGACAATATACTGCACCTGACAAAATACTGTACTTGACAATATACTGCACCTGACAAAATACTGCACTTGACAATATACTGTACTTGACAAAATACTGTACTCGACAAAATACTGTACTTGACAATATAGTGTACTTGACAATGTACTGTACTTGACAATGTACTGTACCTGACAAAATACTGTACTTGACAATATACTGCACCTGACAAAATACTGTACTTGACAATATACTGCACCTGACAAAATACTGTACTTGACAATATAATGTACTTGACAATATAATGTACTTGACAATATACTGTACTTGACAAAATACTGTACTCGACAAAATACTGTACTTGACAATATAGTGTACTTGACAATATACTGTACTTGACAATGTACTGTACCTGACAAAATACTGTACTTGACAATATAGTGTACTTGACAATATACTGTACTTGACCATATACCATAACTGACAATATACTGTACTTGACAATATACCGTACCTGACAATATACTGTACCTGACAATATACTGTACTTGACAATATACTGTACCTGACAATATACTGTATACTGTACTTGACAATAAACTGTACCTGATAATATACTGTACTTGACAATATACTGTACTTGACAATGTACTGTATACTGTACCTGACAAAATACTGTACTTGACAATATACTGTACCTGACAATATACCGTATCTGACAATATACTGTACCTGACAATATACTGTACCTGACAATATACTGTACTTCACAATATACTGTAAATGACAATATACTGTACCTGACAATATACTCTATACTGTACTTGACAATATACTGTACTTGACAATATACTGTATACTGTACCTGACAATATACTGTACTTGACAACATACTGTACTTGATAATATACTGTATACTGTACCTGACATTACTGTACTTGACAATACACTGCACTTGACAATATACTCTACTTGACAATATACTATACTTGACAATATACTGTAAATGACAAAATACTGTACCTGAGAATATACTGTACCTGACAATATATTGTACTTGACAATATACTGTACTTGACAATATACTGTTTACTGTACTTGGCAATATAATGTACCTGACAATATACTGTACTTGACAATATACTGTACTTGGAAATATACTTTATACTGTACCTGACAATACTGTACTTGACAATATACTGTACCTGACAATATACTGTTTACTGTACTTGACAATATAATGTACCTGACAATATACTGTTCTTGACAATATACTGTACCTGACAATATAATGTATACTGTACCTGACAATACTGTACTTGACAATATACTGTACTTGACAATATAATGTATACTGTACCTGACAATACTGTACTTGACAATATACTGTACTTGATAATATACTGTATACAGTACTTGACAATATTCCGTACTTGACAATATACTTTCTTTGTGTTTTCTAAAGCACCGACTTGATGAAAGTGTGTTTCAACTACATAGAAACACAATATAAATACAATAAATACTGACGTGTCCATGTCCAGCAGGGCCCGTGTGGCATAGAATTACATATAGGATCTCTATGTTATGAATATCTATATATGGGTGCGTTGGTAAATTCCATCTGGCTATCTACTCCTATTTCAGAGCACTCTCGCCCGAGTGTGCCAGAGCGCAGAATAACTGATGATTTTGTGAACACTCAACACCCGTTGAATATGGCCGGTAAATGTTGTCAAAAAAGCATCATTAAATTGTTGCCAGTAGCACAGTTACAGTCACCAACGCTCTGGATAACATGAAAACAGCCTAACCAGCTCTGCTGTCGAGTAAAATGGTCAGAGTGAAGTGTTCTCTCATTTGTGTCTGGAAGTAGAAAGTAAGCTAGCCAACGTTGGCCAGCTAGCTCGGGTGCTTGACTGCCGTTGTGAGGTCAGAATGCTTGGATCAACCCTACTCTCCGGCCAGATCTGCCAGTGTGCGCTCTGAACGCTCCTAGAGCGAAACACTCTGATTTTATGAACGGACAATCTGACAATGCTCTGAATTTAGGAACGGACAATCTGACAACGCTCTGAATTTATGAACGCCCAGAGCGCACTCTGACACTCCAGATTGAATGTATGAACACCCCCTATGATAAAGCCTCCCTCTACCACTCACCCTCTTCCCCTTCTCTCCCAGCACTCCAATAGATCCAGGAAAACCATCCGAACCCTGTTGACACACACAGAAACATTACTGCTACGTTCAAACAATGTGTTAGCCTTCTCTGTGTTACTGCTGTGTTCAAACAATGTGTTATCCTTCTCTGTGTTACTGCTAAGTTCAAACAATGTTTTAGCCTTCTCTGTGTTACTGCTAAGTTCAAACAATGTTTTAGCCTTCTCTGTGTTACTGCTAAGTTCAAACAATGTGTTAGCCTTCTCTGTGTTACTGCTACGTTCAAACAATGTGTTAGCCTTCTCTGTGTTACTGCTGTGTTCAAACAATGTGTTAGCCTTCTCTGTGTTACTGCTGTGTTCAAACAATGTGTTATCCTTCTCTGTGTTACTGCTACGTTCAAACAATGTGTTAGCCTTCTCTGTGTTACTGCTGTGTTCAAACAATGTGTTAGCCATATCTGTGTTACTGCTGTGTTCAAACAATGTGTTAGCCTTCTCTGTGTTACTGCTGTGTTCAAACAATGTGTTAGCCATATCTGTGTTACTGCTGTGTTCAAACAATGTGTTAGCCTTATCTGTGTTAACTATTATGTTTATTTGTTTACTTGATATATTTACTCCTCTCACCTTAGGTCCTTTTTGTCCCGGATACCCCGGCAACCCTGGAACTCCCAGTTTACCCTGAGAGAGAGAGAGAGAGAGAGAGAGAGAGGAGGGGAATAGAAGCAGAGAAGATTGAGTCTTCTGGAAATGTTGACTTCATATAACTTTTTGATATAAGGTAATGCCTAGGCTTTAGCTCAGTGGGCTAGGGCAGACAACAGTGGTTCAAAATCGTATTCAAACACGCTCCCCCAACCTCCTTCCTCACACACACACACACCCCATCTGTGTACCACCTACCTTTTCTCCAGCGATGCCCACGGCTCCAGCCTCCCCCAGGGGTCCAGCCTGTCCTTTAGGTCCTTCAGGACCATCCTCTCCCCTCGACCCTGGGACCCCGTTATCACCCCCGTCACCTTTCAGCCCCATCTCTCCCTTAGAGCCGGGGAACCCATCCTCACCCTACAACCCAGAACAGATCAGAAACACAGAGATAATTCAGGGTAGTGCTGTGTAAAACACAGAGCTAACTAAGGGTAGAGCTGGGTAAAACACAGAGATAATGCAGGGTATGCTGTGTAAAACCAAGGTTAACTCAGGGTAGAGCTGGGTAAAACACAGAGATAACTCAGGGGTAGAGAATGTGTAAAACACAGAGATAACTCAGGGGAAGAGTTGTGAGCATGTGCTGAACAACTGGCAAGTGTCTTCACTGATGTTTTCCACCTCTCCACGTCTGAGTCTGTAATACCAACATGTTTAAAGCAGACCACCATAGTCCCTGTGCCCAAGAACACGGAGGTAACCTACCTAAATGACTACCGACCCGTAGCACTCACGTCTGTAGCCATGAAGTGCTTTGAAAAGCTGGTCATGGCTCATATCAACACCATAATCCCAGAAACCCTAGACCCACTCCAATGTGCATACCGCACCAACAGATCCACAGATGATGCAATCTCTATTGCACTCCACACTGCCCTCTCCCACCTGGACAAAAGGAACGCCTATGTGAGAATGCTATTCATTGACTACAGCTCAGCGTTCAACACCATGGTGCCCACAAAGCTCATCACTAAGCTAAGGACCCTGGGACTAAACACCTCCCTCTGCAACTGGATCCTGGACTTCCTGACTGGCCGCCCCCAGGTGGTAAGGGTAGGTAACAACACATCCGCCACACTGAACCTCAATACAGGGGCCCTTAAAGGGTGCATGCTCAGTCCCCTCCTGTACTCCCTGTTCACTCATGACTGCACGACCAGGCACAACTCCAACACCATCATTAAGTTTGCTGATGACACAACAGTGGTAGGCCTGATCACCGACAACGAAGAGACAGCCTATAGGGAAGAGGTCAGAGACCTGACCGTGGGGTGCCAGAACAACAACCTCTCCCTCAACGTGATCAAGACAAATGAGATGATTGTGGACTACAGGAAAAGGAGGACCGAGCACGCCCCCATTCTCATCGACAGGGCTGTAGTGGAGCAGGTTGAGAGCTTCAAGTTCCTTGGCGTCCACATCACAAACAAACTAACATGGTGAAAAGATTTGGCATGGGTCCTGAGATCCTCAAAAGGTTTTACAGCTGCACCATCGAGAGCATCCTGACGGGTTGCATCACTGCCTGGAATGGCAACTGCTCGGCCTCCGACCGCAAGGCACTACAGAGGGTAGTGTGTGAGGCCCAGTACATTACTGGCGCCAAGCTTCCTGCCATCCAGGACCTCTATAGCAGGTGGTGTCAGAGGAAGGCCCTAAAAATTGTCAAAGACCGCCAGCCACCCTAGTCATAGACTGTTCTCTCGGTTACCGCACGGCAAGCGGTACCGGGGTGCCAAGTCTAGGTCCAAGAGGCTTCTAAACAGCTTCTACCCCCAAGCCACAAGACTCCTGAACAACTAATCAAATGGCTACCCAGACTATTTGCATTGCCCCCCCCCCCCCACCTCACGCTGCTGATGCTCTCTGTTATTATCTATTGTCATGACGTTGGCCTGTGGGTAAGGTTTATGACCCCCCCATAAATACCTTTCTCCCTTCCCCTCTCTTTCTGACCCTACTGAAGGACTGCTGTCCTGAAGGACTGCTGTCCTGTTAAATATAGGGAGTCTGGGAACATCAAACAAATGGGGAAAGGAACCATATTTTGGTAATAAAACCAGTTGGAAATATGCTTTGGAATGTAATGAGTATGGATGTCAGTTCGGTTGTCATCTGAGACATTATGACTGATGACAGGACGACATAAACTGTACCTGGGAAAGTATACACCCTCTAGTTATCAGAGTCATATGGAATTGTTATGCAATTGAAATGTTTGATATTGAAATTGTTTGTTAGGAGATTAAATGTAATTTTAGCTTCCAAATGAGAGAATTGGGTTTTCATAAGGAAAGTGCCTTGCTTGATCAGTGGCCCACCCCTGTGAAGAGACAGGGGTTATAAACGATGAAACACATCCTTCCCCCTCTCCACTATATAAGCCTTTGACGAAAAGATAACCACATGTTCCAGTACGTGAGGTCTGCAGCCTCTACGTTAGAAGGACACACGTCAAGTACAGAACTAAGCCAACCTCGGCGTGAGCTTTGGTGGCGAATGGTATGAACTTTGAGCTTATTCACTACAGAAGTGATACTTCCTAGCCGTTGAGTTAGCAGCGGCTGCTGTAGACGTGGGCTAGGAAAGGACGGACGACGGATCCAGTCTAACAAACAGACGAAGATACCACCACGTATACAATGTACCACCAGAGACATTCTTCCGAGGACAGGAAGATCTGTTGGCCAACCCGGCCAGCATCTTCGACCAATATACCGAAGCGCAGCTCAGAGTAAATATTTATTGCATTTTCCTTTTCCAAATAGGCGGTAATTGAGTAATGCATAAGATAATGTATTTACGATAGCATAGCTGCTGTTTCGTTGTTCCTAAGTCTTCCCGCTCTTTCATTCAAGCCCAACCCCCTTTCCTTTGTGTAACCAGCCATCATACAGGTTTCGTCCACCTGAGACGTTTTCTGTATGACATCATTTGTATTCTGTGTATTTGTAATTCTGTGTGATTAGTTTAGGTATTTAGTAAATAAATAATTAAACCCAATTTTGTATTGCTGATTCAACTTGTTAGCCAGGGTTCGTGAAGATAGCCAAGAATTTCTAACTTTCATTATGAGACTGAAAATAAGATGATTAAGATGGCGGCTATCGATGTAAAAGATTACTAAGTATTTTAAGAGTTTATTCGGAAGATAACGGCTCTATAAACATTCTTCCGTGGTGCCCCGACTTTCTAGTTAATTACATTTACATGATTAGCTTAATCAGGTAATATTAATTACAGAGAAAGGATTTTATAGAATAGCATGAAATATCACTTAATCTGGCATAGCCAAAGACACGACACTATGCATAGCCACTTTAATAACTCTACCTACATGTACATATTACCTCGACACCGGTGCCCCTGCACATTGACTCTGTACCGGTACCTCCTGTTTATAGCTCCACTATTGTTATTTACTGCTGCTCTTTAATTATTTGTTCTTATCTCATACTTTTTTAGGGATTTTCTTAAAACTGCATTGTTGGTTAACCTCTTAGCTATAGGGGGCAGTATTTTCACGGCCGGATGAAAAACGTATCCAAATTAAACAGCCTATTTCTCGGGCCCAGAGTCAAATATGTGCATATTATTAGTAGATTTGGATAGAAAACACTCTGAAACTGTTTGAATGGTGTCTGTTAGTATAACAGAACTCATATGGCAAGCAAAAACCTGAGAAAAAGTAAACCAGGAAGTGTAGGATCTGAGAAATGTAGTTCTTCTTTCTAGTCCCTTTCGAAACTACAGTATCTGTGGTGTTACGTTGCACTTTCTAAGGCTTCCATTGGCTGTCTAAAGCCTTCAGAAAGTGGATTGAGCCTTCTCCTGTCTCTGGGCAGAGTATAGTAACTCAGTTTCTGAGGGGTCTGCCAGAGGACAAAGAGATTGGATATGCGCGTTCCCGCGAGCACGCTGTTTTTTATTTTCCTCCTTGAATGAATACACTATTGTCCGGTTTGAATATTATCGCAATTTTACGTTAAAAATACCATCAAAATTGATTTCAAACAGCATTTGACATGCTTCTAAGTATGGTAATGGAACATTTTGGCTTTTTGTGTCTCGAATTGAACTCGAGATGGCGAGCTATGTACTCAGAATATTGAAAAATGTGCTTTCTCTGTAAAGCTATTTTAAAATCTGACACAGCGGTTGCATAAAGGAGTAGTCTATCTATAATTCTTAAAATAATTGTTATGTATTTTGTCAATGTTTATGATGAGTATTTTTGTAAATTCACCGGAAGGTGTTTGGTGGGAAATACATTTTCTGAACATCATGCGTCAATGTAAAATGCTGTTTTTGGATATAAATATGAACTTCATCGAACAAAACATACATGTATGGTGTAACATAATGTCCTAGGAGTGTCATCTGATGAAGATCGTCAAAGGTTAGTGCATAATTTAGCTGTGTTTTCGGTTTCTGTGATATATACCCTTGCTTGGAAAATGGCTGTGTGATTATTTGTGTCTATGTACTCTCCTAACATAATCTAATGTTTGCTTTCGCTGTAAAGCCTTTTTGAAATCGGACAATGTGGTTAGATTAACCTGTCTGGGCTAGGGGGCAGTATTTTCACGGCCGGATTAAAAACGTACCCGATTTAACTTCTTTGGGATAGGGGGCAGTATTTTCACGGCCGGATAAAAAACATACCTGATTTAATCTGGTTACTACTCCTTCCCAGAAAATAGAATATGCATATAATTAGTAGATTTGGATAGAAAACACTCTAAAGTTTCTAAAACTGTTTGAATGGTGTCTGTGAGTATAACAGAACTCATATGGCAGGCAAAAACCTGAGAAGATTCCATGCAGGAAGTGCACTGTCTGACAATTTGTTGTCCTTCTGTTGCATCTCTATCGAAATTACAGCATTTGAGCTGTTACGTGACACTTTCTAAGGCTTCCATTGGCTCTCTAAAGCTGCCAGAAAGTGGAATGGGGTGTCTGCTGTCTCTGGGCAAAGTACAGCAGCAGAGTTTGTAAGTGGTCAGCCTGGGGACAGTGAGACTGCAGATGCGCGGTCACGAGAACTCGCCATTTTTTTCTTTCTCTCTTTGAATGAATACAACGTTGCCCGGTTGGAATATTATCGCTATTTGACGAGAAAAATAGCATAAAAATTGATTTTAAACAGCGTTTGACATGCTTCTACGTACGGTAATGGAATATTTTGAATTTTTTTGTCACGAAATGCACTCGTGCGTTACCCTTCGGATAGTGACCTGAACGCACGAACAAAACGGAGGTATTTGGATATAACTATGGATTATTTGGAACCAAAATAACATTTGTTGTTGAAGTAGAAGTCCTGGGAGTGCATTCTGACGAAGAACAGCAAAGGTAATCCAATTTTTCTAATAGTAATTCTGAGTTTAGGCTGCCCCGACGTTGGTGAGTCTGAATAGCTAGCCTTGATGGCCGAGCTATGTACTCAGAATATTGCAAAATGTGCTTTCGCTGAAAAGCTATTTTAAAATCGGACATAGCGATTGCATAAAGGAGTTCTGTATCTATAATTCTTAAAATAATTGATGTATTTTGTCAACGTTTATCATGAGTAATTTAGTAAATTCACCGGAAGTTTTCGGTGGGTATGCTAGTTCTGAACATCACATGCTAATGTAAAAAGCTGTTTTTTTATATAAATATGAACTTGATTGAACAAAACATGCATGTATTGTATAACATAATGTCCTAGGAGTGTCATCTGATGAAGATCATCAAAGGTTAGTGCTGCATTTAGCTGTGGTTTGGGTTTATGTGACATATATGCTTGCTTGGAAAATGGCTGTGTGATTATTTGTGTCTAGGTACTCTCCTAACAGAATCCGATTTAAGGGCTTGTAAGTAAGCATTTCACTGTAAGGTCTACACCTGTTGTATTCTGCACATATGACAAATAAAGTTTGATTTGATTTGTGAAAGATAGAGATAACTCAGAGTAGAGCTGTGTAAAACCAGGGATAACTCAGGGTAGAGCTGTGTAAAACACAGAGATAACTCAGGGTAAAGCTCTGTAAAACACAGAGATAACTCAGGGTAGAGCTGTGAAAAACAGATATCTCAGGGTAGAGCTGTGCCTCTCTCACCTTCTCCCCTTTGCTTCCCTTCATTCCTCTAATTCCGTCCGCTCCCTGTGGCACAGAGACAGAGAACACACACTTACAATGGAACCCAGAGACAGAGAACACACACTTACAATGGAACCCAGAGACAGAGAACACACACTTACAATGGAACCCAGACACTGAGAACCAGATCAAACAGAATGGAACACATAGCTTTAGAATGTACCTTCACTCAGAATCAGAACAAACAGAATGGAACACATAGATTTAGAATGCCCTCACCGTCGCCGTGGCACTGGGCCCTCCTCGTCGACCGTGGCCTGGATGACCTCCTCAGTCAGCCGGGCCGGGCCTCCCCCGCCGGACCTGGCCCCTGGCTCCGGGGGCCCTATACACACACACAGACACGTCAGTAACATCTCACACACACACACACACACACACACACACACACACACACACACACACACACACACACACACACACACACACACACACACACACACACACACACCCCCCCGGTAGACTTACTGGTAGTCCCTTCTCTCCTGGAGTCCCCTCTCTCCCTGGGTGACCCTGTAGACACGAGGACAAGATAATATGGTTGAGAGCGAATATGTGTGTGTATGTGTATGTGAGTGTGCAAGTGTGTTAGCATGTGTGTGTGTTAGCGTGTGTGTGTGTTAGCGTGCGTGTGTATGTGTGTGTTAGCGTGTGTGTTAGCATATGTGTGTGTGTTAGCGTGTGCGTGTGTGTTAGCGTGTTAGTGTGTGTGTGTGTGTGTTAGTGTGTGTGTATGCAGTACTCACGGTAGGTCCATCATTCCCAGGTAGTCCCTGCAACCCTTTCTTCCCTTGGGGCCCCTGAGAGAAAAAGCATGGGTCATTTTAATTACAACCTACACCTTTATTTTGACATATCTCATCATATCATATGGAATATGTCATATAAAGTATATGTGTATATGTGTTGGCATGTTTTAATCACAACCTACCCCTTAACTTTGACATGTTTAATATGCAGTATATGTTGACAACATGTTTGGGACAGTCCTACCTTAACTTTCACATGTTTAATATGGTAGGGCTGTCCTACCTTAACTTTGACATGTTTAATATGGTAGGACAGTCCTACCTTAACTTTCACATGTTTAATATGGTAGGGCTGTCCTACCTTAACTTTGACATGTTTAATATGGTAGGACAGTCCTACCTTAACTTTCACATGTTTAATATGGTAGGACAGTCCTACCTTAACTTTCACGTGTTTAATATGGTAGGACAGTCCTACCTTAACTTTCACGTGTTTAATATGGTAGGACAGTCCTACCTTAACTTTCACATGTTTAATATGGTAGGACAGTCCTACCTTAACTTTCACATGTTTAATATGGTAGGACAGTCCTACCTTAACTTTGACATGTTTAATATGGTAGGACGGTCCTACCTTAACTTTCACATGTTTAATATGGTAGGACAGTCCTACCTTAACTTTGACATGTTTAATATGGTAGGACGGTCCTACCTTAACTTTCACATGTTTAATATGGTAGGGCAGTCCTACCTTAACTTTCACATGTTTAATATGGTAGGACAGTCCTACCTTAACTTTCACATGTTTAATATGGTAGGGCTGTCCTACCTTAACTTTGACATGTTTAATATGGTAGGACAGTCCTACCTTAACTTTGACATGTTTGATATGGTAGGACAGTCCTACCTTAACTTTGACATGTTTAATATGGTAGGGCAGTCCTACCTTAACTTTGACATGTTTGATATGGTAGGACAGTCCTACCTTAACTTTGACATGTTTAATATGGTAGGACAGTCCTACCTTAACTTTGACATGTTTGATATGGTAGGACAGTCCTACCTTAACTTTGACATGTTTAATATGGTAGGACAGTCCTACCTTAACTTTCACATGTTTAATACGGTAGGACAGTCCTACCTTAACTTTGACATGTTTAATATGGTAGGACAGTCCTACCTTAACTTTCACATGTTTAATATGGTAGGGCTGTCCTACCTTAACTTTGACATGTTTAATATGGTAGAACAGTCCTACCTTAACTTTCACATGTTTAATATGTAGTATATGTTGACAACATATTTAGGACAGTCCTACCTTAACTCCTGGCAAGCCTACCAGGCCCTGAGGACCAGGAAAACCCTGTTAGAGACAGACAGAGAGAGGGAGTTAAGAGTGTGTCGGCATGTGTGTTACTGAAGTGCAGGTCAGATGCTGTTTGTTCACCCCGCCCGCTAATTACCCATTCTCCACAGCCTGACTACATGTGATAAAGCGAACCTGACCCTAACCTGCTAATATAGAAAATGCACTGTACAGTCAGAGATGGCGTCAAAAAATGTTGACAGACCTTTTTAGACAGGCTTATTTTTCTGCTTATCATTTACAACTTTTTGGCTATTTGTTAGTCAACTTGGGTCTATACTTAGATACATGCAGCTTCTCTTCTGTCATTACTTGTTGTCCTAGAGCAGTGGTTCCCAAACTTTTTATAGTCCCGTTGCCCTTCAAACATTCAACCTCCAGCTGTACCCCCACTAAAACTGTATATAGTCCCGTACCCCTTCAAACATTCAAACCTCCAGCTGTACCCCCTCCAAAACTTTATATAGTCCCATACCCCTTCAAACATTCAACCTCCAGCTGCGTACCCCCTCTAGCACCAGGGTCAGCGCACTCTCAAATGTAGTTTTTTAGCATCATTGTAAGCCTGCCACACACACTATACGATACATTTATTAAACATAAGAATGAGTGTGAGTTTTTGTCACAACCCGGCTTGTGGGAAGTGACAAAGAGCTCTTATAGGACCAGGGCACAAATAAAAATATATAATAATAAAATAAAAAAATAATAATCAATAATTTTTCTCTTTATTTAACATCTTACAGAAAAAAACGTATTTGTTCATCAAAAATTGTGAATAACTCACCACAGGTTAATGTGCCTGTCCTAGAAGACTAATAAACCCTTGCTCACCATGTCATTAATCAATAGAATGAATGTTTCAATCTAGTTAACATCGGTAAAGTTTGTTATCTCTTTCCTATTTCATCTCTGCTTCTCTCGCGCAGCAAAGACATTTAGGGACCGGGAGAAAATGTGATAACTTTAAACAAAACGGGAAAGAATTTCTGCGCAAAATTTCCAAATGAAATCAGTTTAACGGGTTTTAAGAAAATGAAAAGCTGTTAAAAAGACCTAACATGTTTTTGATAAGATTGTAGTTTGGGTTGGATGCATATTTTATGTGGTTGAAAAACGATCCTTTTTTATGATGCTTATAAAGATAGCACTGCCACCTTAACTGCTCATTCACTCTCTCAAGATGCCGAAATAAATAAATAATATTTCTCCACTCCTGTTTCCAAGTCAAAATGTACATTTGGTGATTCATTTTACTGCAAGAAATGCTTAATTCCGTAGGAGTTCATATTGTATTAGGCTATGTGAGAGGTTATAAACCTACAGTTAATATGATATTAGACTATGTGAGAGGTTATAGACTATGTGAGAGGTTATAAACCTACAGATAATATGATATTAGACTATGTGAGAGGTTATAAACCTACAGTTAATATGATATTAGACTATGTGAGAGGTTATAAACCTACAGTTAATATAATATTAGACTATGTGAGAGGTTATAGACTATGTGAGAGGTTATAGAGTATGTGATAGATTATAAACCTACTGTTCATATTATATTAGACTATGTGAGAGGTTATAAACCTACAGTTAATATTATATTAGACTATGTGAGAGGAAATAGACCTACAGTCGGTGTCCAGATACTATTCCATCTAACCCATCTGAACAGTACAGCTCCCTTGACGCGCCATCATCCTCTTTTAACCACTTCACCAAATCTTCCCCAAACATTACACTACTGTTCTGGTCCTCTGTTATATTTATTTTCAACTATCCACGTCACAGCTTTTCTCTTGTTGAATTCAACTCCGTCGTGGTCCTTTCTGTCTCAGTGGTGTGTATCTGGGGCGTTACAGATGGGCCCTATAGCTGAGTCTGAGACTCCGCACTAACAGATAGAAATAATGACAGAAAAACACTCACTGGAGCCTATAGATATGACTTGTTTTCTCTTTATTCAACCTGCCCACCACCCACCCGCTCTTCATACACACAATGTTCCATGAAGCTAAACCCGCCCGCCTCACGGATATAACCGCGGGGGACATAACCGCGGTGGACTGTCGGTTATGAGTCTACCCGCACACACACTAGTGTGTGTGTTTGTGTGTGTGTGTGTACCTGCAACCCAGGGTTTCCTTGCTGCCCGGATGCTCCCATCTCCCCCGGAGGTCCCTGTAGACAGAGGAAATGACATCATTGACACCACTCTTCCAGTTGATGTAAACACAGGGTTCTAGAGTGAACAGTTAGGGTTCTAGAACGTCTCAGTCATCATACTCACCAAGTTTCCCTTAGAACCTTGGATTCCATCCACTCCTCGGATACCCTGAAGAGGGGGAGACAGGCCAGAGAGGGGGGAAGAGGGGAGATTGGGGAGGGGGGAAAGAGAAGAGGAGCAAAAGGAGAGGAGCGGAAAGGGGAAACAGGGGAAAGAGGACCAAATCATTTTGAAGAAGAGATACTAACCTGAGTCTAGATTGTCATTAGTGCTGTCTGTCCAGTAAACATCCAGGTAATAGACCAAGCTGTGAGGCTGTAGCTAACTGAGGGAGCTGGCAGGGCTTCCTTCCACCAGGAAACAACAGCTTTATAGATGCAGTAAACGTCCAGGTATCAGATCAAGCTGTGAGGTTGTAGCTAACTGAGGGAGCTGGCAGGGCTTCCTTCCACCAGGAAACAACAGCTTTATAGATGCAGTAAACGTCCAGGTATCAGATCAAGCTGTGAGGTTATAGCTAACTGAGGGAGCTGGCAGGGCTTCCTTCCACCAGGAAACAACAGCTTTATAGATGCAGTAAACATGCAGGTATCAGACCAAGCTGTGAGGTTGTAGCTAACTGAGGGAGCTGGCAGGGCTTCCTTCCACCAGGAAACAACAGCTTTATAGATGCAGTAAACATCCAGATATCAGACCAAGCTGTGAGGTTGTAGCTAACTGAGGGAGCTGGCAGGGCTTCCTTCCACCAGGAAACAACAGCTTTATAGATGCAGTAAACATCCAGGTATCAGACCAAGCTGTGAGGTTGTAGCTAACTGAGGGAGCTGGCAGGGCTTCCTTCCACCAGGAAACAACAGCTTTATAGATGCAGTAAACATCCAGATATCAGACCAAGCTGTGAGGCTGTAGCTAACTGAGGGAGCTGGCAGGGCTTCCTTCCACCAGGAAACAACAGCTTTATAGATGCAGTAAACGTCCAGGTATCAGATCAAGCTGTGAGGCTGTAGCTAACTGAGGGAGCTGGCAGGGCTTCCTTCCACCAGGAAACAACAGCTTTATAGTTGCAGTAAACATCCAGGTATCAGACCAAGCTGTGAGGCCTTCAGGCATTGAAGTTGTTCTGCTAGGTGTGTGTGTGTGTGTGTGTGTGTGTGTGTGTGTGTGTGTGTGTGTGTGTGTGTGTGTGTGTGTGTGTGTGTGTGTGTGTGTGTGTGTGTGTGTGTGTGTGTGTGTGTGTGTGTGTGTGTGTGTGGTGTGGGAGAACAGGTGTAACCAACATGTAACACCCGCAGGTCACAGACAACATGTTGAAAGGTGTTATATTGGCAGACAGACAGAAGCATACCTAATGTCTTCTAATCTGATAAGATGTTAACATATTTCATGTGATGTAATGTTAACATATGTATCATTACCATAATAGTTTGTTAGCAGCAAGTGGAGACAGGTTGGAGTGGAGGTCAGGGTTCATGTTTTAATGAGTATTGGAGCTACAGCTACAAAGCCTTTAGGTCTACAGTATAGTAAGGATGAAGTCTGTAGGTCTACAGTATAGTAAGGATGAAGTCTGTAGGTCTACAGTATAGTAAGGATGAAGTCTGTATGTCTACAGTATAGTAAGGATGAGGTCTTTAGGACTACAGTGTAGTAAGGATGAAGTCTTTAGGTCTACAGTATATTAACTCTTAGGGCTAGGGGGCAGTATTTACACCGCCGGATAAAAAACGTACCCGATTTAATCTGGTTACTACTCCTACCCAGAAACTAGAATATGCATATACTTATTAGATATGGATAGAAAACACCCTAAAGTTTCTAAAACTGTTTGAATGGTGTCTGTGAGTATAACAGAACTCATATGGCAGGCAAAAACCTGAGAGATTCCTTTACAGGAAGTGGCCTGTCTGACAATTTATTGGCTTTCTTTGACATCTCTTTCCAAAACAAAGGATCTCTGCGGTAACGTGACACTTCCCACGGCTCCCATAGGCTCTCAGAGCCCGGGAAAAAGCTGAATGTTGTCATTCCAGCCCCAGGCTGAAACACATTATCGCCTTTGTCAAGTGGCCGATCAGGGGACAGTGGGCTTAGGCGCCTGCACTGGTCGCCCCCGTCTTTCTTTTTTTCCCTCTATTTACCGAAACGCAGACTCCCGGTCGGAATATTATCGCTTTTTTACGAGATAAATTGCATAAAAATTGATTTTAAACAGCGGTTGACATGCTTCAAAGTACGGTAATGGAATATTTAGAATTTTTTTGTCACGAAATGCGCCATGCTCGTAACCCTGATTTACCATTTCGGATAGTGTCTAGAACGCACGAACAAAACGCTGCTGTTTGGATATAACGATGGATTATTTGGGAGCAAACCAACATTTGTTATTGAAGTAGAAGTCCTGGGAGTGCATTCTGAAGAAGAACAGCAAAGGTAATAACATTTTTGTTGTAGTAAATCTGATTTTGGTGAAGGCTAAACTTGCTGGGTGTCTAAATAGCTAGCCCGTGATGGCTGGGCTATGTACTTAGAATATTGCAAAATGTGCTTTCACCAAAAAGCTATTTTAAAATCGGACATATCGAGTGCATAGAGGAGTTCTGTATCTATAATTCTTAAAATAATTGTTATGCTTTTTGTGAACGTTTATCGTGAGTCATTTAGTAAATTGTTAGTAAATTCCCCGGAAGTTTGCGGGGGGTATGCTAGTTCTGAACGTCACATGCTAATGTAAAAAGCTGTTTTTTGATATAAATATGAACTTGATTGAACAAAACATGCATGTATTGTATAACATAATGTCCTAGGGTTGTCATCTGATGAAGATCATCAAAGGTTAGTGCTGCATTTAGCTGTGGTTTGGGTTTATGTGACATTATATGCTAGCTTGAAAAATGGGTATCTGATTATTTCTGGCTGGGTACTCTGCTGACATAATCTAATGTTTTGCTTTCGTTGTAAAGCCTTTTTGAAATCGGACAGTGTGGTTAGATAAAGGAGAGTCTTGTCTTTAAAATGGTGTAAAATAGTTATATGTTTGAGAAATTGAAGTAATAGCATTTTTAAGGTATTTGAATATCGCGCCACGGGATTAGACTGGCTGTTGCGTAGGTGGGACGATTTGGTTCCACCTACCCTAGAGAGGTTAAGGATGAAGTCTGTATGTCTACAGTATAGTTAGGATGAGGTCTTTAGGTCTACAGTGTAGTAAGAATGTATTCTTTAGGTCTACAGTATAGTAAGGATGAAGTCTTCAGGTCTACAGTAGAGTATGGATGAGGTCTTCAGGTCTACAGTATAGTAAGGATGAAGTCTGTAGGTGTACAGTATAGTAAGGATGAAATCTTTAGGTCTACAATATAGTAAGGATGAAGTCTTTAGGTCTACAGTATAGTAAGGATGAAGTCTTCAGGTTTACAGTGTAGTAAGGATGAAATCTTTAGGTCTACAGTATAGTAAGGATGAGGTCTTTAGGTCTACAGTATAGTAAGGATGAGGTCTTTAGGTATACAATATAGTAAGGATGAAGTCTGTAGGTCTACAGTATAGTAAGGATGAAGTCTGTAGGTCTACATTATAGTAAGGATAAAGTCTGTCGGTCTACAGTATAGTAAGGATGAAGTATTTTCCTGCGTCCCAAACGAGTACTTATTCCCTATAGAGTGCATTCATTTTCACCAGGGTCCAGAAGGCACCAAATAAGGAATAGGGTGCCATTTGGGATGATATCTATTTTCTCAGGCTTGGATGAGGACTAGGAGGAGGGGGAAATGCTGGAGTTAGGGTCAGAATGGTTATGGTCAGAGATAAGGTCAAAGGTGAAAGGTACTCACAGGCTGACCTGTAGGGCCAGTGTGACCTCTGGGTCCGTTTAACCCTCTGGAACCCTGGAGGTCAAATATCAAAGGTTTTACGATCACACAGCAATCAATAATAACCAATCAATAGTCAATTTCCAGTGTGTGCGAGCGTGCGTGCGTGTGTGTGTGTGTGTGTCTGTGAGCGTGCGTAAACACTCACAGCATCACCTGGCTGTCCTCTTGGTCCTGGTTGTCCTTCTGAACCCTAAAATACACATACAATAAATACACACATTCAACACACACACACGTTATAATGTAAAACACATACACACACAAACGTCTTACCCTCTCTCCTGACACCCCAACAGTACCGTGGGGGCCTGGTTTTCCTATCTCCCCCTGAGAAACAGAGAGAGAGAGAGAGAGAGAGAGAGAGAGAGAGAGAGAGCGAGAGAGAGAGAGAAGACATTACATACACAAGACAGGTTAAGAGAATAATCATGACAGTCACGTTATCAAAGATAGAAAGTTGAAACAAACAGTTACTCACCCTGTGTCCCTTGTATCCTGGAAGACCTGGCAAGCCATCAAAACCCCTGTCACCCTGAGAGAGAGAGAGAACAGAGAGAGAGAGAGAACAGAGAAAGAGAACAGAGAGAAATAGAGAAAGGGGGGTTATTCCCTCAGACTATCCCGTTCATAGGACCAGTTGCAGAAGTTAGTGCGTTTGAAGGAGAGCTTGATAGGGTTTATATACATACTGTACAGTCAGCATAGAGAATAAGAGATGGATAGGGTTTATATACATACTGTACAGTCAGCATAGAGAATAAGAGATGGATAGGGTTTATATACATACTGTACAGTCAGCATGGAGAATAACATACAGTGAGCCAATCAGAGTTGTTCTAGTACTATCCTCTCTCACCTTTCCACCGGTCTCACCCGGAGCACCCCTGTTCCCATCCGTCCCAGCTCGACCCTGGAACACACACACACACGTTATGGTGTTGTTTGCATACGAATGTGACGTACTGAAATAGTATTTGAAATGTCAATCTGTACACTGAACAGTCTCGTTAGACAGACAGAGTCTCACCCTCTTCCCTGACTTTCCATTCATCCCTGCTTGGCCCATAATACCTCTAGGACCCTGTGGGGGGAGAGAGAGAGAGAGAGAGAGGGAGAGAGAGGGAGAGAGAGAGAGAGGGGGGAGCGAGAGATAGTGAGACAAGGGATATATGAATTGATCATAAGATGTTATCCAATCAGATAGGTAGCTGTGTGTTGTCATGACTCTAATCAGACATGCCATGTGTAGTCATGGCATTATGACTTACCGCTGGTCCCATCTCCCCGGCTACTCCCTTCAGCCCCGAAGGACCCGGGTTACCCTGGAAACAGAGAGGTCAGAGGTTAAATCAGGAACTCTTGCAAGCTTTTCTCCAACCTTACTTCACCAGAACCTTGATTAAGGCTAAACAGAAACTCTTAGAAGACAGTGGACTGTTAGCATTTCTCATAGGAAAACATGTTACAGTTAGCCACCATGCTAACACCAGCTGGGTATGGACATGTATCCTCACCAGCGGTCCAGGACGTCCCATAAGGCCTAATGGTCCAGGTGGTCCCTTCATAGACAACTGGGGAGAGAGAGAGAGAGAGAGAGAGAGAGAGAGAGAGAGAGAGAGAGAGAGAGAGGAGAGAGAGAGAGAGAGAGAGAGAGAGAGAGAGAGAGAGAGAGAGAGAGAGAGAGAGAGAGAGAGAGAGACAAAGGCAGAGACAGAGACAGAGACAGAGAGAGAGAGAGAGAGACAAAGGCAGAGACAGAGACAGAGACAGAGACAGAGACAGAGACAGAGATAGAGACAGAGAGATGTTAGAGAACTGTGAACTGCCTCAAGCCGGGAGGCTGGGATCTCCTCAAAGGTAGTGAAGTCTAACACATTGGTTGTTCCCTACAGTATAACAGTACCAGTGGTCACATTCATGTCACATATGGTCATCACTGTGGTCTGCTGTAACAGTATGGTTATTGATAAGGGAATTTATATGTTTAAAGTAATGACTAAAGGATTCCACCCTGAAATCATATACTTGTATGAAATGTGTTAGTAGTCATAATTCCATAATATGTGTGACTAGACCATTGTGTTGCTGTGTAGTGGTGTGAGAGTTGAGAGAACAAAGGACAGCAGGAAAGAGGCTCCTTTGAAGGTCCCTCTTATCTGGGGAGGAAAGGAACAGCGAGAAACTGCCAAGGCTGGTAGAAAAGTGATAAACCTGTGTGTTTTTGTGTGTGTGTGTGTGTGTGTGTGTGTGTGTGTGTGTGTGTGTGTGTGTGTGTGTGTGTGTGTGTGGTGTGTGTGTGTGTGTGTGTGCGTAGAGGGGGTTATAAAGACTGTCGAAAATGTTGGTTGAGGGTAGAGCTCTCAAGAATAAACTACAACGAACCTTTTGCAGAATCTGAGTCTTTGCCTAATTCTTATTAACCCTAGCTTTACAACCTAGGGGGAATTGGTCAAAGCTATAGTGATTGTTATCATAATAGGGATTGAAAATTCTCATGACAACTTGGTCCTTCGAGCCGGATCTCAATACCTGTTTCTGTCGTCCCATGGGAGCGCCGAAAACCGTGCACGGGCGGATCAGATATCTGTAGATTAACCTCTCTTGGGTAGGGGGCAGTATTTTAACGTCCGAATGAAGGTGCCCAGAGTAAACTGCCTGCTACTCAGTCCCATAAGCTAAGATATGCATATTATTAGTAGAGTTGGATAGAAAACACTCTGAAGTTTCTAAAACTGTTTGAATTATGTCTGTGAGTATAACAGAACTCATATGGCAGGCAAAAACCTGAGAAAAAATCCAACCAGGAAGTGTGGAAATCTGAGGTTTGTAGTTTTTCAAGTGATTCCCTATCCAATATACAGTGTCTGTGGGGTCATTTTGCACTTCCTAAGGCTTCCAATAGATGTCAACAGTCTTTAGAACGTTGTTTCAGGCTTCTACTGTGAATGGGCAGAGGATAAGAGCATATGGAGTCAGATGACTGAGAAAATGGCATGAGCTCAGTGGCATGCACTCACATGAGAGTTAGCTGTGTTCCTTTTATTTTTTGAAGAAAAAGGAATCATCCAGTTGGAATATTATGGAAGATTTATGATAAAAACATCCTAAAGTTGATGCTATACATCATTTGACATGTCTCTACGAACTGTAATATAACTTTTTTGACTTTTCGTCTGAACTCACTGCGCGAGCACAGTGGATTTGGATTACTCGACTGAACGCGCGAACAAAATGGAGGTATTTGGACATAAAGGACGGAGTTTATTGAAACAAATGAACATTTATTGTGGAACTGGGATTCCTGGGAGTGCATTCCGATGAAGATCATCAAAGGTAAGTGAATATGTATAATGCTATTTCTGAGTTTTGTTGACTCCACAAAATGGCAGGTTTGGTTTTGTGACTGAGCGCCATACTCATATTATTGCTAAATTTGCTTTCGCCGTAAAGCTTTTTGGAAATCTGACACAGCGGTTGCATTAAAGAAGATAAGACAATTGACAGAGAATTGTTACAAGATAGCCAAGAACGAACACCCCAGAAAGATTTGGACATGTGGAAAAAGAAAGGGTCAATCCTACAAGATAATGTCTGACATAAGGATCATTTACTAATCTTACTAAAGACACTGTTTAGATATGCAGCAATATTGACACATGGGCAGAGCCATGTGTCAACAGGGAGGATGTAGAGCAGGTGGTAGAGCAGGTGTTAGAGCAGGTTAGGAAACACTGCAGATTAGGAAAGACTTAGTTAAAAAAATTGAATATCCATTCCAACAACTGGAAATGGATTTCATTGAACTATCCCGAAGTGAGGGAAAGAAGTGGTGTTTAACAATAATAGATAAGTATATTAAATGGGTAGAAGAGTTCCCAACTTACTTGGCGGACATGATTATGGTAGCTAAAATATTAGGTCCAGATATTATCCCTAGAGTTGGTTTACTAGGATCTATTTCTTTAAATAATGGATTACATTTTAGATAATCAGGTAGACCATATAGAATGCCAGAGTTAGGGAGACCAGAACAGGTAGACACAGAAGTTGAAGATATACTAGCAGAACACATGAGAAGACTGTTTGTTAACCCAGCCCGTATGTCCAAGATTTTGTGTCCAACAGGTGAATTACAGGAGAAGGTGATTCACTCAATCCAACCAGGAGACTGGGTGTGGATCCAGTCCCTGAGGAGAAAAGACTGGAAGCAGCCCCATTGGGAAGGCCCATACCAGGTTCTGTTAACCACCGCCTTTGCCGTTAGAATATCTGAGAGAGCCACTTGGGTCCACGTTACTCACTGCAAAGAGGTAGGAACACATACAAGCACTGCTGATCACCCACAGAGTTAGAAGAAGAACCGAGTACCAACAGGGTTCGGGGGTTACCTCCTTAACGAAGATTCCCTATCCTGACCGTTCCTCACTGTGGGTACTCCTAGAAGTGTGAGTATGGGGTGGTACCTAGCAGACCGACTAAGGGCAGGAGAGGGTTGGCGGTTTTTGTGAATATTAGGGACTCTGAGCTGCATCATAGTCTTGGTAATCTTTCTGATACATTCAGATCCAACACCTTCCGGTACTAATTATATGATGCCGTTATCATTGATAAGAAGTAAAAGACAAACAATATAAAATACTGACCATCAAGGATGAGTGACTTACAGAATAGGAGTA
The DNA here is from genome assembly GCF_965601325.2 of Salmo salar. Lineage (NCBI taxonomy): Eukaryota > Metazoa > Chordata > Actinopteri > Salmoniformes > Salmonidae > Salmo > Salmo salar. The sequence goes on along the minus strand of NC_138292.1, from coordinate 79,101,011 downwards.
AGTCACTCAAAGAAGGTCAAGATGTAGGATTTAACCTCTATGGGCTAGGTGGGACGCTAGCGTGCCACCCGTGGTGCACTCCATCAACAGCAGGTGCATTTCAAGAGTGGCAAATTTGAATCCAAATAAATGTCAAAATTCAAATTTTTCAAAAATACAACTATTTTACACCATTTGAAAGATAAACATCTCCTTAATCTAACCACGTTTTACGATTTCAAAAAGGTTTTACGGCGAAAGCATAAATTTAGAGTATGTTAGGACAGTACATTTACAAGAGTTGTGTGTAATGTTTTGTCAAGTCAAAGACAGGGTCACCAAAACCATAAAACCAGCTAAAATGATGCACTAACCTTTTACAATCTCCATCAGATGACACTCCTAGGACATTATGTTAGACAATGCATGCATTTTTAGTTCTATCAAGTTCATATTTATATCCAAAAACAGCGTTTTACTATGGCATTGATGTTGAGGAAATCGTTTCCCTCCAATAACCGGCAGTCAAGTCAGCTTCACAAATTAAATAATTAAAATTAGAAAACATTGGTAAAATATTATATTGTCATTTAAAGAATTATAGATTTACATCTCTTGAACGCAATCAACTTGCCAGATTTAAAAATAACCTTACTGGGAAATCACACTTTGCAATAATCTGAGCACTGCGCCCAGAAAAATACGCGTTGCGATACAGACTAGACGTCATGTTGGGGAGATCTAAAATCGAAAATACTATGTAAATAATCCATTACCTTTGATTCTCTTCATCAGATGTCACTTCCAGGTATCACAGGTCCATAACGAATGTAGTTTTGTTCAAAAAAGCTCATCATTTATGTCCAAAAATCTCCGTCTTGTTCGCACATGATCTAAGCCAGCCGGACTTCTGGTCATGAACGAGGGGAAAAAATATATTTCCGTTCGTTCAAACATGTCAAATGTTGTATAGCATAAATCATTAGGGCCTTTTTTAACCAGAACATGAATAATATTCAAGGTGGACGAATGCATACTCTTTTATAACGTATTGGAACGAGGGTACCCAACATGAACTCGCGCGCCAGGTGTCTAATGGGACATCATCATTCCATGGCTCTTGTTCGGTCAGATCTCCCTCCAGAAGACTCAAAACACTTTGTAAAGGCTGGTGACATCTAGTGGAAGCAATAGGAAGTGCCAAAATATTCCTAAACCCCTGTGTTTTTCAATGGGATAGGTTTAAAGTCAATACAACACATCAGGTATCCACTTCCTGTCAGAAAATGTCTCAGGGTTTTGCCTGCCAAATGAGTTCTGTTATACTCACAGACACCATTCAAACAGTTTTAGAAACTTTAGAGTGTTTTCTATCCATATATAATAAGTATATGCATATTCTAGTTACTGGGTAGGATTAGTAACCAGATTAAATCGGGTACATTTTTTTTATCCAGACGTGCAAATGCTGCCCCCTAGCCCTAACAGGTTAAGGTGATTATTAAACAATTTCCTAGGAAAGCAGACAACTGTACTGGGATTGGGTTGGCCAGAGTGGAGTACACGGCCAACCCACCTCGGTTCACTTTAACTACTTGTGAGTACCAGTGTTATAGACACAAGAAAGGCACCAGGAATTTAGGAGATTTTAATGGATGTAAGTCTGGTAGATAATGTGACTGACTTAGGTTTGGAAGTACAGGAGAAAATTCTTAAACTGTTGAGGATAGGGGGCAGTATTTACATGGCCGGATAAAAAAACGTACCCGATTTAATCTGGTTACTACTCCTGCCCAGTAACTAGAATATGCATATAATTATTGGCTTTGGATAGAAAACACCCTAAAGTTCCTAAAACTGTTTGAATGGTGTCTGTGAGTATAACAGAACTCATATGGCAGGCAAAAACCTGAGAAGATTCCATACAGGAAGTGACCTGTCTGACAAGTTCTTGTTCAACTTGGCTCTTTTTATTGAAGACTGAGGATCTTCATCTTATTCAGTAATGACTAAAGGATTCCACCCTGAAATCATCTAATTGTATGAAATGTGTTAGTAGTCATAATTCCATAATATGTGACTAGACCATTGTGATGCTGTGTAGTGGTGTGAGAGTTGAGAGAGCAAAGGACAACAGGAATGAGGCTCCTTTGAAGGTCCCTCTTATCTGGGGAGGAAAGGAATGGCGAGAAACTGCCAAGGCTGGTAGAAAATTGACAAACCTGTCTGTCTGTCTGTCTGTCTGTCTGTCTGTCTGTCTGTCTGTCTGTGTGTGTGTGTGTGTGTGTGTGTGGTGTGTGTGTGTGTGTGTGTGTGTGTGTGTGTGTGTGGTGTGTGTGTGTGTGTCTGTGTGTGTGTGTGTGTGTGCATAGAGGGGGTTATAAAGACTGTTCAAATTTTGGATGAGGGGAGAGCTCTCATGAATAAAGTACAACAAACCTTTTGCAGAATCTGAGTCTTTTGCCTAATTCTTAATAACCCTAGCTTTACAACCTAGGGGGAATTGGTCAAAGCTATAGTGATTGTTATCATTGGGATTGAAAATTCTCGTGACAGTTATATTATGGTTATATATGGTCATCACTGTGGTCTGCTGCAACAGTATGGTTATGTTTTGGTTATATATGGTCATCACTGTAGTCTGCTGCAACAGTATGGTTATGTTATAGTTATATTATGGTCATCACTGTGGTCTGCTGCAACAGTATGGTTATGTTTTGGTTATATATGGTCATCACTGTGGTCTGCTGCAACAGTATGGTTATGTTATGGTTATTTATGGTCATCACTGTGGTCTGCTGTAACAATATGGTTATGTTATGGTTATATTATGGTCATCACTGTGGTCTGCTGTAACAGTATGGTAATGTTATTGTTATATTACGGTCATCACTGTGGTCTGCTGTAACAGTATGGTTATGTTATGGTTATATTACAGTCAGAAATGGTCATCACTGTGGTCTGCTGTAACAGTATGGTTATGTTATGGTTATATTACGGTCATCACTGTGGTCTGCTGTAACAGTATGGTTATGTTATGGTTATGTTACGGTCAGAAATGGTCATCACTGTGGTCTGCTGTAACAGTATGGTTATGTTACTGTGATGTAGATGTCTTTACCTTGGTCTGTTGTAACAGTATGGTTATGTTATGGTGATGTTGCTGTCTTTACCTTGGTCTGCTGTAACAGTATGGTTATTTTATGGTTATATTACGGTCAGATATGGTCATCACTGTGGTCTGCTGTAACAGTATGGTAATGTTACGGTGATGTTACAGTCTTTACCTTGGTCTGCTGTAACAGTATGGTTATTTTATGGTTATATTACGGTCAGATATGGTCATCACTGTGGTCTGCTGTAACAGTATGGTAATGTTATGGTGATGTTACAGTCTTTACCTTGGTCTGTTGTAACAGTATGGTTATGTTATGGTTATATATGGTCATCACTGTGGTCTGTTATAACAGTATGGTTATGTTACGGTGATGTTACAGTCTTTACCTTGGTCTGCTGTAACAGTATGGTTATGTTATGATTATATTACGGTCAGATATGGTCATCACTGTGGTCTGCTGTAACAGTACGTTTATGTAATGGTGATGTTACAGTCTTTACCTTGGTCTGTTGTAACAGTATGGTTATGTTATGGTTATATATGGTCATCACTGTGGTCTGTTGTAACAGTATGGTTATGTTACGGTGATGTTACAGTCTTTACCTTGGTCTGTTGTAACAGTATGGTAATGTTACGGTGATGTTACGGTCTTTACCTTGGTCTGCTATAACAGTATGGTTATGTTATGGTGATGTTACAGTCTTTACCTTGGTCTGTTGTAACAGTATGGTTATGTTATGGTGATGTTGCTGCCTTTACCTTGGTCTGTTGTAGAATGGCCTGGGCTTGAGCCTCCTGGGCCGATATCACTGGTCCTGTTAGTTGGACTCCACCTGCCTGGAACTACACACACGCACACACACACGCACACACGCACGCACGCACGCACACACACACACACACACATACATACAGTGAGGGAAAAAAGTATTTGATCCACTGCTGATTTGTACGTTTGCCAACTGACAAAGAAATGATCAGTCTATAATTTTAATGGAAGGTTTATTTGAAAAGTGAGAGACAGAATAACAACAAAAAAATCCAGAAAAACGCATGTCAAAAATGTTATAAATTGATTTGCATTTTAATGAGGGAAATAAGTATTTGACCCCTTCTCAATCAGAACGATTTCTGGCTCCCAGGTGTCTTTTATACAGGTAACGAGCTGAGATTAAGAGCACACTCTTAACCTGTTGGGTCTAGGGGGCAGCATTTGCACGTCTGGATAAAAAAAATTTACCCGATTTAATCTGGTTACTAATCCTACCCAGTAACTAGAATATGCATATACTTATTATATATGGATAGAAAACACTCTAAAGTTTCTAAAACTGTTTGAATGGTGTCTGTGAGTATAACAGAACTCATTTGGCAGGCAAAACCCTGAGACATTTTCTGACAGGAAGTGGATACCTGATGTGTTGTGTTGACTTTAAACCTATCCCATTGAAAAACACAGGGGTTTAGGAATATTTTGGCACTTCCTATTGCTTCCACTAGATGTCACCAGCCTTTACAAAGTGTTTTGAGTCTTCTGGAGGGAGATCTGACCGAACAAGAGCCATGGAACGATGATGTCCCATTAGACACCTGGCGCGCGAGTTCATGTTGGGTACCCTCGTTCCAATACGTTATAAAAGAGTATGCATTCGTCCACCTTGAATATTATTCATGTTCTGGTTAAAAAAGGCCCTAATGATTTATGCTATACAACGTTTGACATGTTTGAACGAACGGAAATATATTTTTTCCCCTCGTTCATGACGAGAAGTCCGGCTGGCTTACATCATGTGCTAACGAGACGGAGATTTTTGGACATAAATGATGAGCTTTTTTGAACAAAACTACATTCGTTATGGACCTGTGATACCTGGAAGTGACATCTGATGAAGAGAATCAAAGGTAATGGATTATTTACATAGTATTTTCGATTTTAGATCTCCCCAACATGACGTCTAGTCTGTATCGCAACGCGTATTTTTCTGGGCGCAGTGCTCAGATTATTGCAAAGTGTGATTTCCCAGTAAGGTTATTTTTAAATCTGGCAAGTTGATTGAGTTCAAGAGATGTAAATCTATAATTCTTTAAATGACAATATAATATTTTACCAATGTTTTCTAATTTTAATTATTTAATTTGTGACGCTGACTTGACTGCCGGTTATTGGAGGGAAACGATTTCCTCAACATCAATGCCATAGTAAAACGCTGTTTTTGGATATAAATATGAACTTGATAGAACTAAAAATGCATGCATTGTCTAACATAATGTCCTAGGAGTGTCATCTGATGGAGATTGTAAAAGGTTAGTGCATCATTTTAGCTGGTTTTATGGTTTTGGTGACCCTGTCTTTGACTTGACAAAACATTACACACAACTCTTGTAAATGTACTGTCCTAACATACTCTAAATTTATGCTTTCGCCGTAAAACCTTTTTGAAATCGTAAAACGTGGTTAGATTAAGGAGATGTTTATCTTTCAAATGGTGTAAAATAGTTGTATTTTTGAAAAATTTGAATTTTGACATTTATTTGGATTCAAATTTGCCGCTCTTGAAATGCACCTGCTGTTGATGGAGTGCACCACGGGTGGCACGCTAGCGTCCCACCTAGCCCCAAGAGGTTAACCTGTTATGGCTAGGGGGCAGTATTTTCACGGCTGGATAAAAAACGTACCCGATTTAATCTGGTTACTACTCCTGCCCAGCAACTAGAATATGCATATAATTATTGGCTTTGGATAGAAAACACTCCAAAGTTTCTAAAACTTTTTGAATGGTGTCTGTGAGTATAACAGAACTCAAATGGCAGGTCAAAACCTGAGAGATTCCTTTACAGGAAGTGGCCTGTCTGACCATTTCTTGAACTTCTTTGCCATCTCTATCTTTTACAAAGGATCTCTGCTCTAACGTGACACTTCCTACGTCTTCCATGGGCGCTCAGAGCCTGGGAAAAACCTGAATGTCGTCATCCCAGCCCCAGGCTGAAACACATTATCGCCTTTCTCAAGTGGCCGATCAAGGGACTGTGGGCTTACGCACGTGCCCTGGCCGCCCCCGTCTTTGTGATTTTTCCTCTGTTTGCCAAAAAGGAGATTCCCGGTCGGAATATTATGGCTTTTTTACGAGATAAATTGCATAAAAATTGATTTTAAACAGCGGTTGACATGCTTCAAAGTACGGTAATGGAATATTTAGAATTTTTTTGTCACGAATTGCGCCATGCGCACGACCCTGGTTTACCATTTTGGATAGTGTCTGGGACGCACGAACAAAACGCCGCTATTCGGATATAACAATGGATTATTTTGGACCAAACCAACATTTGTTATTGAAGTAGCAGTCCTGGGAGTGCATTCTGATGAAGACAACAAAAGGTAATCAAACTTTTATAATAGTAAATCTGATTTTGGTGAAGGCTAAACTTGCCGGGTGTCTAAATAGCTAGCCCGTGATGGCTGGGCTATGTACTTAGAATATTGCAAAATGTGCTTTCACCAAAAAGCTATTTTAAAATCGGACATATCGAGTGCATAGAGGAGTTCTGTATCTATAATTCTTAAAATAATTGTTATGCTTTTTGTGAACGTTTATCGTGAGTAATTTAGTAAATTGTTAGCAAAGTCCCCGGAAGTTTGCGGGGGGTATGCTAGTTCTGAACGTCACATGCTAATGTAAAAAGCTGTTTTTTGATATAAATATGAACTTGATTGAACAAAACATGCATGTATTGTATAACATAATGTCCTAGGTGTGTCATCTGATGAAGATCATCAAAGGTTAGTGCTGCATTTAGCTGTCTTCTGGGTTTTTGTGACATTATATGCTAGCTTGAAAAATGGGTGTCTGATTATTTCTGGCTTGGTACTCTGCTGACATAATCTAATGTTTTGCTTTCGCTGTAAAGCCATTTTGAAATCGGACAGTTTGGTTAGATAAAGGAGAGTCTTGTCTTTAAAATGCTGTGAAATAGTCATATGTTTGAAAAATTGAAGTTTTTGTATTTTTGAGGAATTTGTAATTCGCACCACGCCTATCATTGGATATTGGAGCAGGTGTTCCGCTAGCGGAACGTCTAGATGTAAGAGGTTAAAGGGAGTGCTCCTAATCTCAGTTTGTTACTTGTATAAAAGACACCTGTCCACAGAAGCAATCAATCAGATTCCAAACTCTCCACCATGGCCAAGTCCAAAGAGCTCTCAATGGATGTCAGGGACAAGATTGTAGACCTACACAAGGCTGGAATGGGCTACAAGACCATCGCCAAGCAGCTTGGTGAGAAGGTGACAACAGTTGGTGCGATTATTCGCAAATGGAAGAAACACAAAAGAACTGTCAATCTCCCTCGGCCTGGGGCTCCATGCAAGATCTCACCTCGTGGAGTTGCAATGATCATGAGAACAGTTAGGAATCAGCCCAGAACTACACAGGAGGATCTTGTCAATGATCTCAAGGCAGCTGGGACCATAGTTACCAAGAAAACAATTGGTAACACACTATGCCATGAAGGACTGAAATCCTGCAGCACCCGCAAGGTCCCCCTGCTCAAGAAAGCACATATACATGCCCGTCTGAAGTTTGCCAATGAACATCTGAATGATTCAGAGGACAACTGGGTGAAAGTGTTGTGGTCAGATGAGACCAAAATGGAGCTCTTTGGCATCAACTCAACTCGCCGTGTTTGGAGGAGGAGGAATGCTGCCTATGACCCCAAGAACACCATCCCCACCGTCAAACATGGAGGTGGAAACATTATGCTTTGGGGGTGTTTCTCTGCTAAGGGGACAGGACAACTTCACCGCATCAAAGGGACGATGGACGGGGCCATGTACCGTCAAATCTTGGGTGAGAACCTCCTTCCCTCAGCCAGGGCATTGAAAATGAGTCGTGGATGAGTATTCCAGCATGACAATGACCCAAAATACACGGGCAAAGACAACAAAGGAGTGGCTCAAGAAGAAGCACATTAAGGTCCTGGAGTGGCCTAGCCAGTCTCCAGACCTTAATCCCATAGAAAATCTGTGGAGGGAGCTGAAGGTTCGAGTTGCCAAACATCAGCCTCGAAACCTTAATGACTTGGAGAAGATCTGCAAAGAGGAGTGGGACCAAATCCCTCCTGAGATGTGTGCAAACCTGGTGGCCAACTACAAGAAACGCCTGACCTCTGTGATTACCAACAAGGGTTTTGCCACCAAGTACTAAGTCATGTTTTGCAGAGGGGTCAAATACTTATTTCCCTCATTAAAATGCAAATCATTTTTTTTAATTTTTGACATGCGCTTTTCTGGATTTTTTTGTTGTTATTCTGTCTCTCACTGTTCAAATAAACCTACCATTAAAATTATAGACTGATCATTTCTTTGTCAGTGGGCAAACGTACAAAATCAGCAGGGATCAAATACTTTTTTATCCCTCACTGTACATATACAGACACACATCTGTTAGTGGGTCTCCATCTCATTGGAACTAAAGACATAATGCAGACTTTTACATGGGGCGGCAGGTAGCCTAGTGGTTAGAGGCAGGTAGCCTAGTGGTTAGAGACAGGTAGCCTAGTGGTTAGAGACAGGTAGTCTAGTGGTTAGAGACAGGTAGCCTAGTTGTTAGAGACAGGTAGGCTAGTGGTTAGAGACAGGTAGCCTAGTGGTTAGAGACAGGTAGCCTAGTGGTTAGAGACAGGTAGGCTAGTGGTTAGAGACAGGTAGCCTAGTGGTTAGAGACAGGTAGTCTAGTGGTTAGAGACAGGTAGCCTAGTGGTTAGAGACAGGTAGCCTAGTGGTTAGAGGCAGGTAGTCTAGTGGTTAGAGACAGGTAGCCTAGTGGTTAGAGACAGGTAGCCTAGTGGCTAGAGACAGGTAACCTAGTGGTTAGAGACAGGTAGCCTAGTGGTTAGAGACAGGTAGCCTAGTGGTTAGAGACAGGTAGCCTAGTGGTTAGAGACAGGTAGCCTAGTGGCTAGAGACAGGTAACCTAGTGGTTAGAGACAGGTAGCCTAGTGGTTAGAGACAGGTAGCCTAGTGGTTAGAGACAGGTAGCCTAGTGGCTAGAGACAGGTAACCTAGTGGTTAGAGACAGGTAGGCTAGTGGTTAGAGACAGGTAGCCTGATGGTTAGAGCGTTGGGCCAGTAACTGCAAGGTTGCTAGATCGACTCCTCGAGCTGACAAGGTAAACAATCAGTCGTTCTGCCCTTGAACAAGGCAGTTAACCCACTGTTCCTAGGCTGTCATTGTAAATAGAATTTGTTCTTAACTGACTTGCCTAGGTAAATAAAGGATAAAATATATATGTATATAAATATTGTTCTCAGTAGTCCTCCTGATGGCAGGAAGAGGTTACTGCAGGCTACTAACCTGGCTCCTGGAGGTCCTGATAGCTGCTAGTTGTCAGTCTTATTTAGAAACCAGGTGTGTATTCAACAAGGGTTGTGTTTGCGGTGAACATATTAGTAACAATTTCAGTTGAACGATTCGAATGAACATTCCAAAATGTTACTGTGTGTGTTCTTACCGGAACAATGAGGATGTTCCCTGGAGGACCTGGTATCCCATCAGCCCCGTTGAGACCCGGCCGGCCTGGAGGACCCTGAGGAAGGGAGGGGAAGAAGGAGGATGGAGATCATTATGATGATAAAGAACGACATTTACTTCCTGAATTGGAAAAACCTGAAATGATTGTAGTCCCGGGCAGAGAGAGAGAGAGAGAGAGAGAGAGAGAGAGAGACTGATACAATGTATGGTGTGTTTTATGTGTTCATCTGAAAGTGTGTGTTTTGAGAGATAGATGGTGAAAATGCATGAGAGAGACAGAAGGTGTTTGTGTTGATATGTGTTCGAGACAGAGAGAGAGTGTATGTTAGTTTGTAACTCACCAGTTCTCCTAGGTCTCCTTGAGGTCCTACCAGTCCTGTGGGCCCCTGGGGTCCTGGTTCTCCCTGGAGAGAGGACACAGTACAGTATACAGTACAGTGTAGTGTTTCTTAATCCTGGTCCTGGGGGCCCAAAATGGTGCATATTTTAGTTTTTGCCCCATCCCTATACAGCTGTTTCCACTAACCAACACATCATCAAACCTTTGGTTAGTGGAATCAGGTGTGTTATTGGCAAAAACATGAATGTCCACCCCTTTACGTCCCCAGGATCAGGATTAAGAAACACTGAAACTGAACTAATGAAACACAACTGGTGTAGTGGAGAAACTGAACTAATGAAACACAACTGGTGTAGTGGAGAAAGAAACTGAACTAAGGAAACACAACTGGTGTAGTGGAGATAGAAACTGAACTAATGAAACACAACTGGTGTAGTGGAGAAACTGAACTAATGAAACACGACTGGTGTAGTGGAGAAACTGAACTAATGAAACATAACTGAGATAGTATAGAGCAGGGGCTCGAGGGCCACATCGAGATTCTGAAATTCAATGGAGGGCAGAATTTTTGGGGGGACCAATTGTTGTTTAAAATCCATTTGTGCGGGCCTCCCGAGTGGCGCAGCTGTCTAATGCACTGCATCGCAGTGCTTGAGGCATCACTCAATCCCAGGCTGTGTCACAGCTGGCCATGACTGGGAGACACATGAGGCGGTGCACAATTGGTCTAGTGTTGCCCGGGTTAGGAGAGGGTTTGGCAGGCCCGAGATTTCCGTGGCCCATCGCGCTCTAGCGACACCTGTGGCGGGCCTGACGCATGCACACCATCTTTTGTTTTTTGTCTCGTGGACCGGATTGAAGTGCCCGGCGGGCCGGTTGAAGTGCCCGGGGGCCGGATTGAAGTGCCAGACGGGCCAGATTGAAGTGCCCGGCGGGCCGGATTGAAGTGCCTGGGGGGCCGGATTGAAGTGCCTGGGCGGGCTGGATTGAAGTGCCTGGCGGGGGTCATACCTTTCCCCCCCTTGGTATGGAGGAATACACTAAATAACACCACTGACTCACCTCTGGTCCTGGAAGACCCCCGGGGCCTGTGATTAAGGTGCTCTGCAAGATGCCAGAGAAAACATGAAATTATTGCTAGTGGGTTTTTGAAGTGTCAGGGGTGTGTGTGTGTGTGTGTGTGTGTGTGTGTGTGTGTGTGTGTGTGTGTGTGTGTGTGTGTGTGTGTGTGTGTGTGTGCATGTGCGTGTGTGTGTACGTGTGTGCGTGTGTGTGTGTACTTACTGCTCCAAAGTAGGATGGTTCCCCTTTCTCTCCTTTCTCTAGTCTTTCCTGGTGGAGAGGAACAAACACACACACACATGCACCCACACACATCTCTCGTCAGAGTACAAAACAGTAGTTGTTTAGTGTTGAGTTGCTGACAGACATTGCATTGTGAAATGTACCTGTCCGTTCCAGGTCTCTGCCCTCTCCCTCTCGGCCAATCCGTATCGATCTTCAAATTCCTCCTCGTATTCATACTCTCTGACCTCGTACTCATCTGTTTCATTGTCGTAGTCTTCGTACTCTACAATCTGTCACACACACACACACACACACACACACACACACACACACACACACACACACACACACACACACACACACACACACACACACACACACACACACACACACACACGGACAACCGTCATCATCATATCCACAGTCAATAGTAGCATAAAGAAGACATTTCAGAATGTGATCTTGAGCTGAACCACTAGAACTAGAATACTGGTTAGAATTGGAACCACAGAACCACAATGAAATTCTAGTTCTCTGATTATAACCACAGAACCACAATGACATTCTAGTTCTCTGATTAGAACCACAGAACCACAATGGAATTATAGTTCTCTGATTATAACTACAGAACCACAATGACATTCTAGTTCTCTGATTATAACTACAGAACCACAATGACATTCTAGTTCTGATTAGAACCACAGAACCACAATGACATTTTAGTTCTCTGAATAGAAGCACAGAACCACAATGACATTCTAGTTCTCTGAATAGAACCACAGAACCACAATGACATTCTAGTTCTCTGATTAGAACCACAGAACAGTCCCAATACTGAGAGAATGAATGGATGGTTGAAATGGAATGCTCAGAGAGAGCAACATTAGACATGGTGTCCAGATCATTATTTTTTTCCCCCCCAACTTATTTTTTCATTGTTTATCCATCGTTCTGTGTCTGGTCAGGTACTGTGGAGGTCACCTCTCACCTCATACTCTGTGACGTTAGTCTACGTGTGTTGTGTCTGGTCAGGTACTGTGGAGATCACCTCCCACCTCATACTCTCTGACGTTAGTCTAGGTGTTGTGTCTGGTCAGGTACTGTGGAGGTCACCTCTCACCTCATACTCTGTGACATTAGGTCTCACGGTAACCGTGGAGACAGAGAGGTCGTCGTAAAGGTCACTGTAGTCAAACTCATCAAACTCCTCCACCTTCACTCTCCTGGCGGGCTTTGTCTCCTACACACACACAAACACACACACACCCACACACACACACACAGCTGTGTTCAGAGGCCATGGAGTGAGGCAGGAGTTAAATCGAACAGGGGACAGAGGAAGAAAGGTGGGCACATGGAACACTGTCACACGGAACTTTAGCACACGGAACACAGGCACATGGAACACTGGCACATGGAACACTGGCACACGGAACACTTGCACACGGAACTTTAGCACACGGAACACTGCCACACAGAACTCTAGCACATGGAACACTGGCACATGGAACTTTAGCACACGGGACACTGACACACGGAACTTTAGCACATGGAACACTGGCACACGGAACACTGGCACACGGAACTTTAGCACACGGAAAACTGGCACACAGAACTTTAGCACACGGAACACTGCCACACAGAACTCTATGACATGGAACACTGGCACACGGAACACTGCCACACAGAACTCTAGCACATGGAAATACTGGCACACGGAACACTGCCACACAGAACTCAAGCACATGGAACACTGGCACACGGAACTTAATAAACACGGGACACTGACACACAGAACTTTAGCACATGGAACACTGGCACACGGAACACTTCCACACAGAACTCTAGCACATGGAAATACTGGCACACGGAACACTGGCACACGGAACACTGGCAAATGGAACACTGGCACATGGAACACTGCCACACAGAACTCTAGCACATGGAACACTGGCACATGGAACACTGCCACACAGAACTCTAGCACATGGAACACTGGCACACGGAACACTTGCACTTGGAACTTTAGCACACGGAACTCTAGCACATGGAACACTGGCACATGGAACACTGCCACACAGAACTCTAGCACATGGAACACTGGCACACGGAACACTGGCACACGGAACTTTATCACATGGAACACTGCCACACAGAACTCTAGCACATGGAACACTGGCACACGGAACACTGCTACACAGAACTCTAGCACATGGAACACTGGCACACGGAACACTGGCATATGGAACACCGCCACACAGAACTCTAGCACACGGAACACTTCCACACAGAACTCTAGCACATGGAACACTGGCACACGGAACACTGGCACATGGAACACCACCACACAGAACTCTAGCACATGGAACTTTAGCACACGGAACACTGCCACACAGAACTTTAGCACACGGAACACTTCCACACAGAACTCTAGCACATGGAACACTGGGACACGGAACACTGCCACACAGAACTTTAGCACATGGAAATTCAGAACATGGAACACTGGCTAACAACTCTGGAACATGGAAGACTGGCAAACAAACACTGTCTGACTAAATCTCTCAATAGAGATGGAAGGGAAAGAGAAAGATACTGCGATGAATGGAAAGAGAGAGATAAAGATAGGAAGAGAGAGAGATGAGACATTTAAACATTGGCTAGTCACCTAGTTAACTCTGTCATATAATAGGCTGTCTAATGGGACTCTCATCATCACCTCCCTGTCTATTGATAGGCTGCCTAAAGGGAACACACCTCCTCAGTCTCTTGTGATAGGCTGTCGTAGGGTAAAGGGGCGTGGCAGTCGGGAATGTAGTCTTGACAGTAGGTCTCTGCAGCTCTGGGGTCGGCTACGATCAACAACTGTTGGATTTCTCCCTGTGGACACACACACACATTAATAAAATACATGAAACACACACACCATGTTTCTTTGTATTCATGCAGCTAATATTTTTGGGGTATATGGTACAGCTATTATGAACTGTGAAATGAATGAATGTGCATACCTATCTGAGACTGAATGAATGTGCATACCTATCTGTGACTGAATGAATGTGCATACCTATCTGTGACTGAATGAATGTGCATACCTATCTGTGACTGAAAGAATGTGATTGTCAACAATCAGAATCCAGCCCAAACACAGGTTGAAGGTTGAATCAGAGCCAGACCACCTGAGACCACAGTCATTCTACTAAATGACCCCAGACACACTGGGGTTAAAGGTCATTCTGCTGTATGACTGGGTTCCACAACACATACAACACAGGCAGGTAGTTTTACACCACACTGGAGATCCCAGACGGAATTTAACCTGTAACCTATGAACATAAGCAGAGCTTGTCTTCTGAGTCTCTGGACAAATAAATATATCTAATTTAACAATGACATAACGTCTTCATTTATTCATTAAATATTCTATGTGATGTTACATGGGATATGTCAGGGGACAGGGTGAAGTACATACACATGACCACATGAGGGGGCTGTAGAGAGATATAGAGCTTGTGCTTCGTGTTTGTGTCTCTGTGTGCCTGGGTGTCTGTGTGTGCCTGGGTGTCTGTGTGTGTGTGTGTGTGTGTGTGTGTGTGTGTGTGTGTGTGTGTGTGTGTGTGTGTGTGTGTGTGTGTGTGTGTGTGTGTGTGTGTGTGCGTGCGTGCGTGCGTGCGTGCGTGCGTGCATGCGTTTGTGTGCGGGTGTGTGTGCGTGCGAGTGTGTGTGTGCGAGTGTGTGCGAGTGTTCCAACACAGTCCTACCTCCAACACAGTCCTACCTCCAATACAGTCCTACCTCCAACACAGTCCTAACATCAACACACTCCTACCTCCAACACAGTTCTACCTCCAACACAGTCCTACCCCCAACACAGTCCTACCTCCAACACAGTCCTACCTCCAACACAGTCCTACCTCCAACACAGTCCTACCTCCAACACAGTCCTACCTCAACACAGTCCTACCTCCAACACAGTCCTACCTCCAACATGGTCCTACCTCCAACACAGTCCTACCTCCAACATAGTCCTACCTCCAACACAGTCCTACCTCCAACATAGTCCTACCTCCAACACAGTCCTACCTCCAACACAGTCCTACCTCCAACATAGTCCTACCTCGAAGACCTGGTCATCCAGTAGCCGTGTCCCGAACACAGTGACCCCTTCAGTGCTGACCTCTGGGTTAAGACCTCTCTGGAGCTCCAGACTCTCCACCTTCTCACAGTCCAGATACAGAGTCACTGACTGACCCTCCACACTGTACGCTACCCTGTGCCATCTGGGTAGAAGGGGAGGGGGGAGAAAGAGAGTTATTCTAGGGTGTTGTCATACTAGATCCAGTAAGTGACTGACACTCTAAACTACTCTGTGACAGAGGGAGAGAGGGAGAGAGAGAGAGAGAAAGAGGGGGACCACAATGGTAATAAGTATTGCACTTTATTGTGCTATCCCAGTCCCATTTTAACATGTACGTACTGAGTATATGTCTTGTTTTAACTGTCAAATGAAATCAACAAATCTAAACATGTAAAGAAATCTGAAAGTGTTGAATCTGGATTTTGGAGGGGTGAGACATAGTGTCTGTGTGCATTCCTGTTCACGTCCAGTATCTGTGTGTGTTACACCTACTTGCCGTCAGCCAGGTTGATCTTCCTGAAGGTAGGGTAGAGTTCAGGAGAAGGCAGGCCTTGCTGGTCTTCATACAGGAAGACAGGGGACCTCCCGACCTCTATCCCCAGCTGCTGGGTACCCTGAGGGTCGTACAGGGACAGCAAGAACACCTGGGCACCCCGCCGGGCACGCACCGTAGCCAGGACAGAGAAGTCCACTGGGAACCACCCTTCTGGAGAGACAGAGAGAGAGAGACAGAGAGAGAGAGAGAGAGACAGAGAGAGGCAGAGAGAGAGGCAGAGAGAGACAGAGAGACAGAGAGAGAGACAGAGAGAGAGAGACAGAGAGAGAGACAGAGAGAGAGAGCGAGTGAGAGACAGAGAGAGACAGAGAGAGGCAGTGAGAGACAGAGAGAGAGACAGAGAGAGACAGAGAGAGAGAGACAGAGAGAGACAGCGACAGAGAGACAGAGAGAGAGAGAGAGAGAGAGAGAGAGAGAGAAGAGAGAGAGAGAGAGAGAGAGAGAGAGAGAGACAGAGAGAGAGAGAAAGAAAGAGAGAGAGTTGGTTACCGCTACAATCATCGTCATCCTCATCATCATCATCATCATCACCATCACTACAATCGTCTACTGGGAACACTGAGTCAATAGAGACAGATCATTATAATTTTCATCATATAGTTGTTCATCATCATCATCATCGTGTGCATGCAGGTGTGTGTGTGTAGTGTACCTGGGAACAGCTGTTTTGTAGGGACACTGAGTTGGATCTTCTTGTTGATCTTGAAGGAGATGTCTGTCTCTTCTCTTCCCTCTCGACTGGTGCAGAGCCCCGCCTCCAGAGACACACCCTCCATGTCCTCTGATAGGTCCAGGATCCTCAGCACGTCCACCAGATTGGCTGGAGAGGGGGAGGGAGGAGTTAGGAGACAAAGTCAAAGCGACCAGAGCACTGAGAGAGAGAGACAGATAGAGAGGAGAGAGAGAGAGAGGAGAGAGAGAGAGAGGAGAGGGACTCATGCAGCTGGTGAGTTTCACTCTCTCCCTCTCTCTCCTTCCTTCTTACCTTACAACACACAGACTACTGAAGGGTTTCTCAAACTTTTTCAACTCGTGACCCAAATAAAGAAGAAATAGTTTGTGATAATAGATGTATTATCACACTGCGACCCACCTCTCAGATGGCCAGGACCTACGTTGGGTCCTGAGCCATTATTAAGAAACCCTAAACCCGACTCATGAGAAAGACGCATCTCCTAAACACATCTGCCTCAGAGACTTTACAACAACTTTACAGGACAATCTGGTAAAACTTATGACACCACAGCCTCAACTACAACAACACCCCCCCCCCCCCCCCCCCCCCCCCCACACACACACACACACACACACCACTGATCAAACCACCACACACACAGAGAGAGAAAGAGAGAGAGAGAGAGAGAGAGAGAGAGAGAGAGAGAGAGAGAGAGAGAGAGAGAGAGAGAGAGGACGCAGTATGTATACCCCTCCATCTGTCCTGCACCTGGACAGCTTTACTAAAGTGATCCCTAGCTGTGTCTGTCTGTCTGTCTGTCTGTCTGTCTGTCTGTCTGTCTGTCTGTCTGTCTGTCTGTCTGTCTGTCTGTCTGTCTGTCTGTCTGTCTGTCTGTCTGTCTGTCTGTCTTAATTTGAATACACCAAGACAACATGAGCAGACGAGCCTCATTTTTTAAATTGTTTTAATTTCACCTTTATTTAACCAGGTAGTCAAGTTGAGAACAAGTTCTCATTTACAATTGCGACCTGGTGTAATGCCCTGGCCATAGAGAGGGGTTTTTGTTCTTTATTTTGGTTAGGCCAGGGTGTTACATTGGGTGGGCGTTTTATGTGCATTTTTCTATGTTGGTTTGTTTCATTGATTTTGGCCGTGTGGCTTCCAATCAGGCACAGCTGTAGAGTGTTGTTGCTGATTGGGAGTCACACATAAGTGCCTGTTTTTCCATTGGGGTTTGGTGGGTGATTGTTTTCTGTTTAGTGTGGAGCCGGACAGAACTGTTGCTGGTCGTTTTGTTTATTTTTGTATAGTGTTCTTTCGTCTATTAAATATTCAATGATGAACACTAACTCTGCTGCACCTTGGTCTACTCTCTCTCACGACAGTCGTTACAGAATTACCCACCACAAAAAGACCAAGCAGCGGAGAAGAGGGCAGATGGAAGTCAAGGAGGACTATAGGAAGCAGCGCGCTCGGGAGGAGATGGCATCCTGGTCACTTGAGGTGTTGGAGTCAAGGATTGACTGGACATGGGAGCAATTGCTGGACCACTGTGACAATCTGCCTGGGAGGCAGGTAGAGCCCGAGAGGCAGGGGAGTGTGGCAGAGTCAGGTTGGAGACCTGAGCCAGCTCCCCGTGCTTACAGGAGGCAACGTAGTACTGGTCAGGCACCGTGTTATGCAGTAAAGTGCACGGTGTCCCCAGTACGCGTGGAGAGCCCGGTGCGTTACATCCCAGCTCCTAACATCTGCCGGGGGAGATTGGGCATCGAGCCAGGACGGGTTGTGCAGGCCGTGCGCTCTAGAACTCCAGTGCTCCCCCACAGCCCGGTTTATCCTGTGCCTCCTCCTCGGACCAGGCCTCCAGTGGATCTCTCCAGCCTGGTCCGTCCTGTGCCACCTCCCAGGACTAGGCCTCCAGTGGGTCTGCCCATCCTGGTCCGTCCTGTGCCGCCTCCCGGGACTAGGCCTCCAGTGGGTCTCGCCAGTCCAGAGCCGCCAGAGCTGCCCGCCAGTCTGGAGCCGCCAGAGCTGCCCGCCAGTCCGGAGCCGCCAGAGCTGCCTGCCTGTCCGGAGCCGCCAGAGCTGCCCGCAAGTCAGGAGCGGGTGCAGCTATCACCACCCGCCAGCCGGGCGCAGTCAGGGTCGCCCACCAGACCTTCGGCGCGGCCAGGTGCGCCACCTAAGAGGGCGACGCCGAGGGTGGTGCAGAGGCCACGTCCCGCACCTGAGCCGCCGCCCTAAGAAGGCCCACCCGGACCCTCCCCTTCAGAGTCAGGTTTTGCAGTCGGAGTCCACACCTTGGGGGGGGGGGGGGGGGTACTGTAACGCCCTGGCCATAAGTGCCTGTTTTTTCCGTTGGGGTTTTGTGGGTAATTGTTTCTGTTAGTGTTTTGCACCTGACAGGACTGTTTGGCTGTCGGTTTTCTTATTTTTGTATAGTGTTCTTTCGTCTATTAAATATTCAATGATGAACACTAACTCCGCTGCACCTTGGTCTACTCTCTCTCACGACAGCCGTTACACCTGGCCAAGATAAAGCAAGCAGTTTGACACAAACGACAACACAGAGTTACACATGGAATAAAACAAACATACATAATATAGTAGAAAAATAAGTCTATATACAAAGTGAGCAAATGAGGTGAGATAAGGGAGGTAAAGGCAAAAAAGGCCATGGTGGCGAAGTAAATACAATATAGCAAGTAAAACACTGGAATGGTAGATTTGCAGTGGAAGAAACTGCAAAGTAGAAATAATGGGATGCAAAGGAGCAAAATAAATAAATAAATACAGTAGGGGAAGGGGTAGTTGTTTGGGATAAATTATAGATGGGCTATGTACAGGTGCAGTAATATTTGAGCTGCTCTGACAGCTGGTGCTTAAAGCTAGTGAGGGAGACAAGTGTTTCCAGTTTTAGAGATTTTTGTAGTTCGTTCCATTCATTGGCAGCAGAGAACTGGAAGGAGAGGTGGCCGAAGGAGGAATTGGCTTTGGGGGTGACCAGAGAGATATACCTGCTGGAGCGCGTGCTACAGGTGGGTGCTGCTATGGTGACCAGCGAGCTGAGATAAGGGGGAACTGTACCTAGCAGGGTCTTGTAGATGACCTCGAGCCAGTGGGTTTGGCGACGAGTATGAAGCGAGGGCCAGCCAACGAGAGTGTACAGGTCGCAGTGGTGGGTAGTATATGGGGCTTTGGTGACAAAACGGATGGCACTGTGATAGACTGCATCCAATTTATTGAGTAGGGTATTGGAGGCTATTTTGTAAATGCCAAAGTCGAGGATCGGTAGGATGGTCAGTTTTACGAGGGTATGTTTGGCAGCATGAGATGCTTTTTTTGCGAAATAGGAAGCCAATTCTAGATTTAACTTTGGATTGGAGATGTTTGATGTGAGTCTGGAAGGAGAGTTTACAGTCTAACCAGACACCATTCAAACAGTTTTAGAAACGTGTTTTCTATCCAAATCTACTAATAATATGCATATTCTAGTTCCTGGGCCCGAGTAGTAGGCCGTTTAATTTGGGTACGTTTTTCATCCGACCGTGAAAATACTGCCCCCTACCCTAGAGAGGTTAACACAGTGTCCAAAGAAGGGCCAGAAGTATACAGAATAGTGTCGTCTGCGTAGAGGTGGATCAGAGACTCACCAGCAGCAAGAGCGACATCATTGATGTATACAGAGAAAAGAGTCGGCCCAAGAATTGAACTCTGTGGCACCCCCATAGAGACGGCCAGGGGCCCGGACAACAGGCCCTCCGATTTGGCACACTGAACTCTATCAGAGAAGTAGTTGGTGAACCAGGCAATCATTTGAGAAACCAAGGCTATTGAGTCTGCCGATGATGTGGTGATTGACAGAGTCGAAAGCCTTGGCCAGGTCAATGAATATGGCTGCACAGTATTGTTTCTTATCGATGGCGGTTACGATATCGTTTAGGACCTTGAGCGTGGCTGAGGTGCACCCTTGACCAGCTCTGAAACCAGATTGCATAGCGGAGAAGGTGCGGTGGGATTCGAAATGGTCGGTAATCTGTTTGTTGACTTGGCTTTCGAAGACTTTAGAAAGGCAGGGTAGGATAGATATAGGTCTGTAGCAGAGGGGGATGACCGCAGCTGCTTTCCAATCTTTGAGAATCTCAGACGACACAAAAGAGAGGTTGAACAGGCTAGTAATAGGGGTTGCAACAATTTCGGCAGATAATTTTAGAAAGAAAGGGTCCAGATTGTCTAGCCCGGCTGATTTGTAGGGGTCCAGATTTTGCAGCTCTTTCAGAACATCAGCTGACTGAATTTGGGAGAAGAAGAAATGGGGAAGGCTTGATCAAGTTGCTGTTGGGGGTGCAGTGCTGTTGACCGGAGTAGGGGTAGCCAGGTGGAAAGCATGGCCAGCCGTAGAAAAATGCTTATTGAAATTCTCAATTATAGTGGATTTATAGGTGGTGACAGAGTTTCCTATCCTCAGTGCAGTTGGCAGCTGGAAGGAGGTGCTCTTATTCTCTAAGGACTTTACAGTGTCACTGAACCTTTTTGAGTTTGTGTTGCAGGAAGCAAATTTCTGCATGAACAAGCTAGCCTTGGCTTTTCTAACTGCCTGCGTATATTGGTTTCTAACTTCCCTGAAAAGTTGCATATCACGGGGGCTGTTCGATGCTAATGCAGAACGCCACAGGATGTTTTTGTGTTGGTTAAGGGCAGTCAGGTCTGGAGAGAACCAAGGGCTATATCTGTTCCTGGTTCTAAAATTCTTGAATGGGACATGCTTATTTAAGATGGTGAGGAAGGCTTTTTTTTTATAACCAGGCATCCTCTTGATAGAAGAATTTCTATGTTTAAAGATAATGATTAAATAATTATACCCTGAAACCTAAGCCTCCAGTGGTGAGCCATGGTCCGAAGCCTCCAGTGATGATCCATGGCATGAAGCCTCCAGTGATGATCCATGGCCCGGAGCCTGTAGGGATGATCCATGGCACGAAGCCTCCTGTGATAATCCATGGCCCGGAGCCTCAAGTGATAATCCATGGCAAGAAGCCTGTAGGGATGATCCATGGCCCGGAGCCTGTAAGGACGATCCATGGCACGAAGCCTCCTGTGATAATCCATGGCCCGGAGCCTCAAGTGATAATCCATGGCAAGAAGCCTGTAGGGATGATCCATGTCCCGGAGCCTGTAAGGATGATCCATGGCACGAAGCCTCCAGGGATGATCCATGGTACGAAGCCTCCAGTGATAATCCATGGCCCGGAGACTGTAGGGATAATCCATGGCAAGAAGCCTGTAGGGATGATCCATGGCCCGGAGCCTGTAGAGATGATCCATGGCACGAAGCCTCCAGTGATAATCCATGGCCCGGAGCCTCCAGTGATGATCCATGGCACAAAGCCTCCAGTGGTGATCCATGGCGCGGAGCCTGCAGTGATGATCCATGGCATGAAGCCTGTAGCGACGGTCCCCATATGGAACCTACTTAGACGGCCTACAGTACGGAACCTCCTGAGGCGGCCTACAGTACGGAACCTCCTGAGACGGCCTACAGTCCGAAACCTCCTGAGACGGCCTGCAGCCCAGAACCTCCTGAGACGGCCTGCAGCCCGGAGACTTCAGTGGCGGTCTGCAGCCCGGAGTCTTCAGCGGCGGTCTGCAGCCCAGAGTTTTCAGCGGCGGTCTGCAGCCCGGAGTCTTCAGCAGCGGTCTGCAGCCCGGAGTCTTCAGTGGCGGTCTGCAGCCCGGAGTCTTCAGCGGCGGCCTGCAGCCCAGAGTCTTCAGCAGCGGCCTGTAGTCCAGAGTCTTCAGCGGCGGTCGGCAGTTCAGATCCTCCGGCGATGATCCACGGTCTGGTTCCTCCGGCGACACAGAAGCGGGGGGATCAGCAGGCGGAGTGGGGGCTACGCCCCGAACCAGAGCTGCCGCCAAGAATAGATGCCCACCCGGACCCTCCCCTATAGGTTCAGGTTTGCGGCCGGGAGTCCGCACCTTTGGGGGGGTACTGTCACGCCCTGACCTGAGAGAGACGGTTTATTTCTCTATTTTGTTAGGTCAGGGTGTGGGGTGGGCATTCTATGTTTTGTATTTCTTTGTTTTGGGCCGAGTATGGTTCCTAATCAGAGGCAGCTGTCTATCGTTGTCTCTGATTAGGAATCATACTTAGGCAGCCTTTTTCCACCTGTGTTTGTGGGTAGTTGTTTTCTGTTTTGTGTTTCTGTTGTTTGATTGAAATAAATAATCATGAACACGTGCCACGCTGCATCTTGGTCACCTCTCTACGACAATTGTTACATTAAGTAAACACCAAGAACCGTTAAACTGTGTTGACCCGACCTAGTTTGAACTCTGAGGGTTTAAGATATGAGAGGGAGTACCACTCAAGGTTTCCCTAATCTCAGAGGAATTAAACTGTCGGCTGGGTAATGATCTACAGTGTTGAGAGTTCTGGGGAAGAACATAACTAACTCTCCTTAATGTTCGTGTGTATGTGTCTAGAACGCACGAACAAAACGTCGCTGTTGGAACATAACTATGGATTACTTTGGACCAAACCTACATTTGTTATTGAAGTAGAAGTCCTGGGAGTGCATTCTGACGAAGAACAGGAAAGGTAAGACCATTTTTCTTATAGTAAATCTGATATTGGTGAGTGCTAAACCTGCAGGGTGTCTAAATAGCTAGCCCTGTGATGCCGGGCTATGTACTTAGAATATTGCAAAATGTGCTTTCACCGAAAAGCTATTTTAAATCGGACATATCGAGTGCATAGAGGAGTAATGTATCTATAATTCTTAAAATAATTGTTATGCTTTTTGTGAACGTTTATCGTGAGCAATTTAGTAAATTGTTAGTAAATTCGCCGGAAGTTTGCGGGGGGTATGCTAGTTCTGAACGTCACATGCTAATGTAAAAAGCTGTTTTTTGATATAAATATGAACTTGATTGAACAAAACATGCATGTATTGTATAACATAATGTCCTAGGTGTGTCATCTGATGAAGATCATCAAAGGTTAGGGCTGCATTTAGCTGTCTTCTGGGTTTTTGTGACATTATATGCTAGCTTGAAAAATGGGTGTCTGATTATTTCTGGCTTGGTACTCTGCTGACATAATCTAATGTTTTGCTTTCGTTGTAAAGCCTTTTTGAAATCGGACAGTGTGGTTAGATTAACGAGAGTCTTGTCTTCAAATAGCTGTAAAATAGTCATATGTTTGAGAAATTGAAGTAATAGGATTTTTAAGGTATTTGAAAATCGCGCCACAGGACTCAACTGGCTGTTACGTAGGTGGGACGAATTCGTCCCGCCTGCCCCATAGAGGTTAACATGCATGAAACCAAGGCTATTACGGTTACAGAAGTCATCAAAAGAGAGCGCCTGGGGAATAGGAGTGGAGCTAGGCACTGCAGGGCCTGGATTCACCTCTACATCGCCAGAGGAACAGAGGAGGAGTAGGATAAGGGTACGGCTAAAAGCTATGAGAATTGGTCGTCTAGGACGTCCGGAACAGAGAGTAAAAGGAGCTGGTTTCTGGGGGCGATAAAATAGCCTCAAGGTATAATGTACAGACAAAGGTATGGTAGGATGTGAATACAGTGGAGGTAAACCTAGGCATTGAGTGATGATGAGAGAGATATTGTCTCTAGAAACAACATTGAAACCAGGTGATGTCATCGCATGTGTGAGTGGTGGAACTGAGAGGTTGGATAAGGTATAATGAGCAGGGCTAGAGGCTCTACAGTGAAATAAGCCAATAAACACAAACCAGAACAGCAATTGACAAGGCATATTGACATTAAGGAGAGGCATGCTTAGCCAAGTGATCAAAATGGTCCAGTGGGTTGTGAGGTCGGTTGCGGTCACGGCGATTCAGACAACTAGCCGGGCCATGGGTAGCAAGTTGGCAGAAGATGGTCTGTTTTTAGCCACCTCGTGCGTTTTCGTCGGTAGATTAGTGGGGTTCCGTGTGGTAGAGGGGACCAATCCAATTGGCAAAATAGTTATAGTTCTTGTGGCCCAAGACAATTGGCCGATATACCTATTCAGATAGCAGCCAATAAGACAGCTAATGATTAGCTGGCCGCTGATGGGCCAGGTTACGTCGCGACAGAGGGGCCAGTTGGATAACACCCTCGGGCAGATAACGTTGGTAGTCCAGTCGTGAAGGCCCGATGGAGCTCCGCATCGGCAGTAAACCGGGTCCAGATAGGTGATTGTAGCCCAGGAGTGGCTGATGGAACTCTTCAGCTGGCTAGCTCCGGAATAATTGATGTTAGCTCCGGGACCGACGTTAGCCAATAGTCACTCGGATAGCAGCTAGCTAGCTGCAAGATCCAGGTGTAAATGTCCAGAGCTTGCGGTAGAAAATCCAGGGTTATGGAGAGAAAATAGGTCCGGTATGCTCTGGTCTGAGTCGCGTTGTACAAAACTGGTGATAGCTTTTCGAGTTAAGGGAGAGCTGATGACCACCAACCGTGGTTAGCTGAATTCTAACGTTAGCTAGTGAACTGGCTAACTTCTGGCTAGCTTCTGTTGTGGATTTCAGATTTGAGGTAAATAATACTTTTTTTAAATTGGTGAGGTGGGTTGCAGGAGAGTGTTTTGAAGTTGAATTTTTAGAAAAAAATATATAAAAGATATGCAAAGAAAATATGTAAATATATATATACACGGGACACGACAAGACGAGGACAAAGGACGTCTGACTGCTATGCCATCTTGGATTAGAAAAATTAACATAAGACAAGTCTCAAATGGCACCCTATTCCAAGTATAGTGCACTACTGTTGACCAGCATGGCACCCTATACTATGTGGCCTTTACTGTAGCCACAGACTATCTGTTACACACAGTGATATTACCAGGTCTTTACTGTGGCCACAGACTAGCTGTTACACACAGTGATATCATCAGGCCTTTACTGTAGCCACAGACTATCTGTTACACACAGTGATATTACCAGGTCTTTACTGTGGCCACAGACTAGCTGTTACACACAGTGATATCACCAGGCCTTTACTGTAGCCACAGACTAGCTGTAACACACAATGATATAACCAGGCCTTTACTATAGCCACAGACTAGCTGTTACACACAGTGATATCACCAGGCCTTTACTGTAGCCACAGACTAGCTGTTACTCACAGTGATATCACCAGGCCTTTACTGTAGCACAGACTATCTGTTACACACAGTGATATCACCAGGCCTTTACTGTAGCCACAGACTAGCTGTTACACACCGCGTTCCTCTCACCTGGTAACTATCAGTCTCCCACTTCCTCAGAGCTCTGATCTATTGTGGAAGGAGAGTCATGGTATACACATAGAGAGAGAGAGAGAGAGAGAGAGAGAGAGAGAGAGAGAGAGAGAGAGAGAGAGAGAGAGGGAGAGGGAGAGGGAGAGGGAGAGAGAAGGAGAGAGAGGGAGAGAGAAGGAGCGAGAGGGAGAGAGAGAGACAGTGAGAGAGAACGGGAAAGAGGGAGGGGGAGATAGACAGAGAGACAGAGACAGACACACATAGAGCGAAATAAGCACACACAGCCATACTGTTAAATGTAAGGGGAGCAGGGGCAACGAACAGACATGTAGAATGAACTATAGTAGATATATGATGAAGTATAGTAGATATATAATGAACTACAGTAGCTACATGATGAACTACAGTAGATACATGATGAACTACAGTAGATATATGATG
This sequence comes from Salmo salar, assembly GCF_965601325.2. Classification (NCBI taxonomy): domain Eukaryota; kingdom Metazoa; phylum Chordata; class Actinopteri; order Salmoniformes; family Salmonidae; genus Salmo; species Salmo salar. The sequence goes on along the minus strand of NC_138292.1, from coordinate 79,074,700 downwards.
AACTACGGCAGATATATGATAAACCACAGTAGATATATGATGAACTACAGTAGATATATGATGAACTACAGTAGATATATGATAAACTACAGTAGATATATGATGAACTACAGTAGATATATGATGAACTACAGTAGATATATGATGAACTGCAGTAGATATATGATGAAATACAGTAAATAAATGATGAACTACAGTATCTATATGATGAACTATAATGTCTATATGATTAACTATATTAACTACATAAGAGGCTTCAGGGACTACAGTATCTATAACATAAGAGGCGTCAGCTTCAGGGACTACAGTATCTATAACAAAAGAGGCTTCAGGGACTACAGGATCTATATCATAAGAGGCTTCAGGGACTACAGGATCTATATCATAAGAGGCTTCAGGGACTACTGGATCTATATCATAAGAGGCGTCAGCTTCAGGGACTACAGTATCTATAACAAAAGAGGCTTCAGGGACTACAGGATCTATATCATAAGAGGCGTCAGCTTCAGGGACTACAGGTTTTTGTTCTCTATTTTGGTTAGGCCAGGGTGTGACTAGGGTGGGCATTCTATGTTCCATTTTCTATGTTTTGTGTATTTCTTTGTTTTGGCTGGGTATGGCTCTCAATCAGGGACTGTCTATCGTTGTCTCTGATTGGGAGCCATGCTTAGGTAGCCTTTTCCCACAGAGTTTTTGTGGGTAGTTGTTTTCTGTCTTGTGTTTTTCACCTGACAGAGCTGTGCGTTTTGTTCCACTTTGTTTTTGATTCAGTGTTCAGATAAAATAAATACCATCATGAACACGAACCACGCTGCACCTTGGTCAACTCCTTCTTCCAAAGACAACCATTACAATAAGAGGCTTCAGCTTCAGGGACTACAGTATCTATAACATATTAGGAGTCAGCTTCAGGGACTACAGTATCTATAACATAAGAGGAGTCAGGCACTACAATATCTATAAAATAAGAGGCTTCAGGGACTACAGTATCTATAACATAAGAGGCTTCAGCTTCAGGGACTACAGTATCTATAACATAAGAGGCTTCAGCTTCAGGGACTACAGTATCTATAACATAAGAGGCTTCAGGGACTACAGTATCTATAACATAAGAGGCTTCAGCTTCCGGGGTTACAGTATCTATAACATTAGAGGAGTCAGCTTCAGGGACTACAGTATCTATTACATAAGAGGAGTCAGGGACTACAGTATCTATAACATAAGAGGAATCTTCAGGGACTACAGTATATATAACATAAGAGGAGTCAGGAACTACAGTATCTATAACATAAGAGGAGTCTGTTTCAGGGACTACAATATCTATAACAAAAGAGGCTCCAGGGACTACAGGATCTATATCATAAGAGGCATCAGCTTCAGGGACTACAGTATCTATAACATAAGAGGCTTCAGCTTCAGGGAGTACAGTATATATAACATAAGAGGAGTCAGGGATTACAGTATCTATAACATAAGAGGAGTCAGGGATTACAGTATCTATAACATAAGAGGAGTCAGTTTCAGGGACTACAGTATCTATAACATAAGAGGCATCAGGGACTACAGTAGCTATAACATAAAAGGCATAAACTTCAAGGACTACAGGATCTATAACAAAAGAGGCTTCAGGGACTACAGGATCTATATAATAAGAGGTGTCAGCTTCAGGGACTACAGTATCTATAACATAAGAGGCTTCAGGGACTACAGTATGTATAACATAAGAGGTGTCAGCTTGTGGGATTACAGTCTATAACATCAGAGGCTTCAGCTTCATGGACTACAGTATCTATAACATAAGAGGCTTCAGCTTCAGGGACTACAGTATCTATAACATAAGAGGCGTCAGCTTCAGGGACTACAGTATCTATAACATAAGAGGTGTCAGCTTCAGGGATTACAGTATCTATAACATAAGAGGAGTCAACTTCAGGGACTACAGTATCTATAACAAAAGAGGCTTCAGGGACTACAGGATCTATATCATAAGAGGCGTCAGCTTCAGGGACTACAGTATATATAACATTAGAGGCTTCAGGGACAACAGTATTTTTAACATAAGAGGAGTCACCTTCAGGGACTACAGTCTATAACATCAGAGGCTTCAGCTTCATGGACTACAGTATCTATAACATAAGTGTCACGCCCTGACCATAGAGAGGTTTTTGTTCTCTATTTCGGTTAGGCCAGGGTGTGACTAGGGTGGACATTCTATGTTCCGTTTTCTATGTTTTGTGCATTTCTTTGTTTTGGCCGGGTATGGCTCTCAATCAGGGACAGCTGTCTATCGTTGTCTCTGATTGGGAGGCATACTTAGGTAGCCTTTTCCCACAGAGTTTTTGTGGGTAGTTGTTTTCTGTCTTGTGTTTTTCACCTGACAGAGCTGTGCATTTTGTTCCACTTTGTTTTTGATTCAGTGTTCAGATAAAATAAATACCATCATGAACACGAACCACGCTGCACCTTGGTCTACTCCTTCTTCCAAAGACAACCGTTACAGAACTACCCACCACCAACGGACCAAGCAGCGTGGTAAGAAGGACTCCTGGACATGGGAGGATATCCTGAACGGCAAGGGATCCTACACATGGGAGGAGATCCTGGCTAGAAGGGATCGCCTCCCATGGGAACAGGTGGAGGCAGTCAGGAGAGCGGAAGTAGCAGGAAAAGGGAGCGAACGTTATGCTGGAACACGGCTGGCAAGGAAGCCTGAGAGGCAGCCCCCCCAAAGAATTGATGGGGGCACACGGGGAGATTGGTGGAGTCAGGCAATAGACCTGAGCCAACTCCCCGTGCTTACCGTGGGGAGCGGTTGATGTGGAGAGCACTGTGCTATGTGGAAGTGCGCACGGTCTCGCTCATCCGCACGCACAGTCCGGTGCGGTCGATACCAGTCCCCCGCAAGTGCCATGCTAGAGTGGGCATCCAGCCAGGGCGGATTGTGCCAGCTCAGCGCGTCTGGTCCCCAGTGCGCAGTTTCGGCCCAGGGTATCCTGCGCCGGCTCTGCGTACTGTGTCTCCGGGGCGCTGGGAGGGCTCAGTTCGTCCTGTGCCTGCACTCTGCCGTGCCATGCTACAGTGACAATTCAGCCAGGACGGGTTGTGCAGGCCGTGCGCTCCAGACCTCCAGTGCGTCTCCAAGACCCAGTGTATCCTGTGCCTGCTCCCAGAGCCAGGCCTCCTGCATGTCTCCCCAGCCTGGTGTGTCCTGTGCCTGCTCCCAGAGCCAGGCCTCCTGCACGTCTCCCCAGCCTGGTGAGTCCTGTGCCTGCTCCCAGAGCCAGGCCTCCTGCATGTCTCCCCAGTCTGGTGAGTCCTGTGCCTGCTCCCAGAGCCAGGCCTCCTGCATGTCTCCCCAGTCTGGTGAGTCCTGTGCCTGAGTCGCCCGCCTGTCCAGAGCCGCCAGAGTCGCCCGCCTGTCCGGAGCCGCCAGAGTCGCCCTCCTGTCCGGAGCCGCCAGAGTCGCCCTCCAGTCCGGAGCCGCCAGAGTTGCCCGCCAGTCCGGAGCCGCCAGAGTCACCCGCCAGTCCGGAGCCGCCAGAGTCGCCCGACTGTCCGGGGCCCGCTGCGAGGGTCCCCAGTCCGGGGTCGGCGGCGAGGGTCCCCACTCCAGAGGCGCCACCTAAGTGGGCCAAGCCGAAGGTGGAGCAGGGTCTACGTCCCGCACCAGAGCCGCCGCCGTAAGGATGGCCCACCCGGACCCTTCCCTTTAGAGTCAGGTTTTGTGGCCGGAGTCCGCACCTTTGGGGGGGGTACTGTCACGCCCTGGCCATAGAGGTTTTTGTTCTCTATTTTGGTTAGGCCAGGGTGTGACTAGGGTGGGCATTCTATGTTCCGTTTTCTATGTTTTGTGTATTTCTTTGTTTTGGCCGGGTATGGCTCTCAATCAGGGACAGCTGTCTATCGTTGTCTCTGATTGGGAGCCATACTTAGGTAGCCTTTTCCCACAGAGTTTTTGTGGGTAGTTGTTTTCTGTCTTGTGTTTTTCACCTGACAGAGCTGTGCATTTTGTTCCACTTGATTCAGTGTTCAGATAAAGTAAATACCATCATGAACACTGCTGCACCTTGGTCAACTCCTTCTTCCAAAGACAACCGTTACAAGAAGAGGCTTCAGCTTCAGGGACTACAGTATCTATAACATATTAGGAGTCAGCTTCAGGGACTACAGTATCTATAACATAAGAGGAGTCAGGCACTACAATATCTATAAAATAAGAGGCTTCAGGGACTACAGTATCTATAACATAAGAGGCTTCAGCTTCAGGGACTACAGTATCTATAACATAAGAGGCTTCAGCTTCAGGGACTACAGTATCTATAACATAAGAGGCTTCAGCTTCAGGGACTACAGTATCTATAACATAAGAGGCTTCAGCTTCAGGGACTACAGGATCTATATCATAAGAGGCGTCAGCTTCAGGGACTACAGTATCTATAACATAAGAGGCTTCAGGGACTACAGTATAGATTACAGTGTCTGTTCCCACATATACACACTTTGTGCTTGTGTGCATGTGTGTGTGCACTTCTGTGTGTGAGAGATTATGTTTGTGTGTTTCTGGGTAATATAGGGGACAGAGTTAGGAAACTTGGTTTTGTTGTTTCTCTTAAAGACATGTTATTGTATTCTTTAGAATAAAGACACACACTCCAGCAGGAAGTACGGCCCCTGCTCTGGAACATGTTATTACCAGCCTACACCTCCTCTCTCTCTTTTTACCATTCCCTTTTTCTCTGTTCTTTGTTCCCGCTCTCTCCCTGTCTCTCTCTCTCTGTCTCTCTCTCTGTTCCTTTCTCTCTCTATGTCCCTCTCTCCTCTCTCTCTCTCTCTCTCTCTCTCTCTCTCTGTCTCTCTTCTCTCTCTCTCTCTGCTCTCTCTCTCTCTCTCTCTCTCTCTCTCTCTCTCTCTCTCTCTCTCTCTCTCTGTCTCTCTCTCTGTCTCTCTGCTGTTCCTTTCTCTCTCTCTGTCCCTCTCTCTCTCTCTCTGCTCTCTCTCTCTCTCTCTCTCTCCTCTCTCTGTCTCTCTCTCTCTCTCTCTCTCTCTCTGTCACTCTCTCTCTGCTCCTCTCTCTCTGTCTCTCTCTCTTCTCTCTCTCTGTCTCTCGCTCTCTGTTCCTCTCTCTCTCTGTCCCTCTCTTTTACTCTCTCTCTCTCTCTCTCTCCTCTCTCTTTCTCCTCTCTTTCTCTCTCAGTTCAATATCCCATTCTCCTCGGAGACGAGACGCTTAGCTGATGGATGGAGTGATGTGGGGGCGTGGAACAGAGGGGTGAATTGAAAGGAAAGAGAAGGGAGGAGTAATTGGATGGAGGGATGTGAGCCACATGTTGCCGTTCCTCTGACATCAGCTGGCTCTGATCAAAAAACACACTCTGGGTAGTCTCACATTCTCTCACACACATGCACTCCCTCATGTATGATCTTCAATGTCATGCTCAGGTGATATACCCGTTAGTCCACAGGGATATGAGGAGAGGAGGGGGAGGAAGAGAAGGAGGAGAGGAGGAGGAGCAGGAGCAGGAGCAGGAGCAGGAACAGGAGCAGGAGCAGGAGCAGGAACAGGAGCAGGAGCAGGAGCAGGAGGAGATGAAAGCAAGGAGAAAGGAGAGGAGACGAGTAGAGAGGTGGATGAACAGAAAAGAGGGGGATGGAGAGAAGAAAGAAGAGGGGAAAGAGGGGGATGAGAGAAGAAAGAAGAGGGGAAAGAGGGGGATGGAGAGAAGAAAGAAGAGGAGGGAAGAGGGGGATGGAGAGAAGAGAAGAAGAGGAGGAAAGAGGGGGGTGGAGAGAAGAGGAATGATTCAGACACAGGAACCTGTCCAGGTAGCTTCAAGCATGTTCTACTAACTCACACGCGCACACACACGCGCACACACACGCACACACACACACACACACACACACACACACACACACACACACACACACACACACACACACACACACACACACACACACACACACACACACCCACACACACACACACACACACACACACACACACACACACACACACACACACACACACACAGACAGACAGACACTCACACAGATACTCACACACTGCCTATCTTTCCTCTCTGTCTCCATCTAGAATACCACAGCCAGCCAGCCATATAAATCTCAACCTATCAGCAGCCAGCTGGTACAGATGGCCCTGACCAATCTCAGGACAGAACCGGTCCAGGAAGCTGCTGCTCGCCAAGACAATATCCCCTGGGTCAATCAGGACGGAAAATATTTACATTATTTGTATTATTTCTCTTGTTCGAGGGGATATGTCTCAATAAGGTTATATGGTTAATTTGGGTCTCAATAAAGGTGATGTCACTGAACAGAAAGGCTTTTCATCAGTTCTAGATGCTTCTATAAACTGTATATGTGGGGTTTTATGGGATTTTTCTGTGGGCTCCGTTTTTTATGATTGTTTTAACTGTATTTTTCCTTTATTTATTCTTTACAGTTCTGGCCCCAGGAAGTATCATTAAATATGGGACTCAGCAATATGACATCATTATCATCATACCAATCGATGACATCCTTAAGACGAGTGATACTATTGGTTCTCCCCAAATAGATGAAAGGGAGGAGCCAATAGTGACAGTCTCAGCCATCTAGAATAGCTAACTACGTCCTTCGTTCAACCCACCAGATGTACACATGGAATGTCTAGAAACTATTAAAATGTAGATCATGTGTAATCAGTTAGGCTCTCAAAGCAAAGTTTGTATACTTACTTCACTGTTTCAACAAACTTGTTGTTGATGGCTCAAATCCAAATGGACCTCCTAGCCCAGAGGTGGACCCCCTAGCCCTGAGGTGTACAGTGTCAACACTTAAAGTAACGAAGTGACATCATCACCCATATACTTCTCTTAAATTTGAAATATTTAACTGTTTTGTGTTTTAGGAATTTTTTGGACACTAAACTGCATTATGTATTCTGAACTATATATAACGATCAAACATCAATATTTGTTGTAGTGAACATAACAATTTAACCACTACTCAACGTATTTAATGAGTTAGACAGAAATAGAGAGACGGAGATGTAAACATATGTTTCCTATGCCAATAAAGCCCCTTGAATTGAATTGAATTGATTTGAATTGAGAGGGAGAGACATAAGAGAGATCAGTCAGTCAACAGTACAGTTAGATCACTGTCATATTGTATACAGACAGTCAGAGAGACAGAGAG